>NC_056736.1:698669322-698804322 GCF_019279795.1 Protopterus annectens
TCTGTGCTGCGGAATCTGTGCTTATTGCTGGTTGTGGCCAGATGGGTTTTTAAGATCCTTATCCTCAGCTATTTTAGCTACATGATCTGGGTCCTGCATATTTGAAAGAACAGCTGAAACCATCTGTTCTTGCAAGACAGTTTAGGTCATCGGTTACACCGGGTACATGACTGCTGGCTGTTCTAATGCCCTGGTGTGGGACTTGTAGTCACATTTCATTTTCTCACTTTGCCCCATTAATTGGGAATCAATCACCTTCACAGATTCACACATATGAGATAGACGCCTCCTCACATATGAGATGTGCGCCTCCTTTTAGGAGGTTGAGGAGGTTGAGGAGGTAATATCCTTTCAGAATACTCTCTTGTGAGCCTGGTAAGGTCTTCCAACATCAACATTTTGAACCTTTGAACAAGAGTCATATTTAATTTTAAATCTGTTACTGCTCAATTATAAATGACTTTACAGAAGGTCTCACTCATGGTTGTTTTTAAATTTATTAAACTTAGATTTAACAATTATAATATTTTAAATACTTAAGTAAATAATATTGATATAAAATTTGCACGAAGTAAGGCAGAAATGACAACATAATGAATGGCAGCTAACAAAGGTTGACTAAAACTGCATTGTCAAAAATGTGGCTTATAAGAAAAGAACATGCACTGCCAGTTGTTCTGATAAGTAAAGCTATCAAAACAGCATCAATGTTAATATAAATTCTTGTTAAGTGAGCCTTTTTTTACAGTACTGTTATATGCTACATTATTGAATTAGTAGGTTAAGCACTGCCACCATTTAATATATTTAATTTATGCAGTCTAACATGCTGTTAATATGTCATTTCCAGTTTTAAAGCAGCAATATTATTAACAAACTTTAACTGAAAAATAGAAACAGACATTTTCTGTCTTCTTTAATTTCCTCATTTAGTGTCTGACTGACCTTTCAGAAAAGTTTTTATTCCATATGCAAATAAATCCTTAGTCACAATCACAATTAATAGTTCATTAATGTGATGCAACTGGTATTTAATATGAGCAAGAATAATTGCTAAATAGTTCTTTTTTTGGTTCCTTTCTGTTTTATAAGCACTGACTGATACAAGAAAGATAAGGAAATGAGAAACAGAATTTGTAGCACTAATCTTTTTATCTCTGAACCATGTGATTGGTGCAAGGCAGATGGTGATGTCCCTAAAGTAAAGAGGGCTACCATATTTAAACCCAAGGGAATCAGTTTCTGCCAGAATTGGCAATCTGGCTGAAGAATTCCTGAGGTCTTTCAGCTGTTACAGTTTGTTGTTGCCCTGTGACTAGGATACTATTAGGATTGTGTTGGCCTCTGTCAGATGGTCATGGCTGCCGAGTTTATGCCTGGATTATGATGGTATTTTAATCTATTTTACAGATCATAACTGATTTTCTTTAAAAAGAAAGAGAGTGAAAAAAAAAATAATTTCAAATCCCTTGATAAGAGGAATACAGTGAGTCACTGAGTGGCGCATGCTGTAGGCAGGGGTGTAACTAATTCTAAGTTTTTTCTCTCGTTCATATCCTCCGTATCAGGTTATATCATAAACAAAGCATAAGTAAGCTGTATCTTCAGTTATAGAGTTTTGCAATTACCAACAAATTCACCTGACTACTTAGGCTCTGAAAAAGTGCATTGCCTTTCCTTTCTTTATTTTCTCGTTTTCTTTCTTTATATGCAGTTTGAAAAGCCAATGGCTGTTGTTTACCAGCATGCTAGTGATGATTAATACAGACCAGAATCAATGAGTGGTGACAGGCTCTATATTTTGGAGGTTACTTGATATCTGAAGGCTGTAGTGTTGTCATTGTTTAGGCTTGTGGGATGTATGTATGAGTTCTGCTTATGATTTTTGAGAATCTACTCTAGTAGCTTTGTTGGGCAGCAGAGTGGTGCAGTGGTTAGCGTTGTGACCTAACAGCAAGAGGTTCTCTGGTTTGATTCTTGGCTGGGGTATTTTCTGTATGAATTCTGCATGTCCTCCATGTGCTCATGTGGATTTACTCTGGATGCCTCAGTTTCCTCCCACATTCCAAAGATGTGCTGCAGGTGGATTGGACACAATAAATTGGCCCTAAGTGTGAGTGTATGTGCAAGTGTGTGGCAAGCCTTCTATGGAGGGTAGCAGCTTGGTACAGTAAAACTCCTGACTGCTACTCACTATGTGGACAATGGTAATCTGCAGTGGTGACCCCTAATGGGAGCAGCCAAAAGAAGAAGACTCTATTGGCTTTGTTCAGTTTTGTATTGAGAGATTGGTAGGATTAGGTTGCCTGATACTTGTAAAAAAAATGAAAGAGAGAGACTTTTGGTTCTATAAATTTTTTTTCCATATGACAAGGTCATGAGGGCAATCAGTAAGATTTTTGACAATGTGCACTGTTCTGTTTTCCTCACAGAATTCCTCTCCCTTGAGTTGTTCATCGGTGTGGTATTTAATGACAGTGGCAGTGTCCACACCTCAGTTCTCTGCAGTTTGTTTTCGGGGGAGCAGGCCAGGCCTTCTTTCTGCAGTTCGAGTAGCCAGAGGTTCAGACCTCTAAGGGTATGCATTTCAAATATCCCTTATTTTCAGGATTAACTGTATTTCGGCCAAATTTTGCTTGGCCCATCTGAAGATGGAGATGTTGAGGGGAAAGTGGTGTTTTGCACTAATAAATAGGGGTCTATATTATAACATTGAAGTTCGTAAACATCAAATGTTAGAATATCGAACCCTAAACACCGAAATCCGAAAACATCGAGCAGTCAGAATAGCGAATTTTTTCCCAGGGAAAAAATTCACTATTCCGAGAAACATACACACAACACAAACACACACAAAAAACAGCAATCCATGCACATGCACTTAAAATCCTACACCTAAACCTAAACTAAACTTTACATACACTACTAGCTATCCACTTACCTTAACTCAACCCTAACCCTAAGGTCCGTCACTATCGCACACTCACCTCACCCGCGCCCTAACCCTAACTTACCTAACCCGCCCCCTAACCCTAACCTGCACACAACCGCACACTTAGCTGACCTGCACCCTAACCCTAACTCACCTAACCCACCCCCTAACCTACACACAATCGCACACTTACCTGAACCCGACCTGTAACGTTCCAACATATCGAACACTGAGAACAGTGAAGCCACAGCAACGGCCCACCGAATTCTTTCCCTGGGAAAGAATTCAGAGTCCTGCACCTTCGCTGTTTTCAGCGTTCGACATTACGGGTTCAATATTATAACATTCGATCTTTGTAAAATTCTATGTTATAATATAGACCCAATAAATAGTGACAATAACTAGAGTTCTGGACATCTTTACTTCAGAAATGCAGGTTAATTCACATTACTTATTCTGTCAGCCTTTCACATCAGTAGTACTTATATTTTCAGTAATTTTCCAGATTGTCTATGATTATTTCTGCACTGGTTCCCAATTATTTAGGCAAGATTTCAAGAGCTAATATAGGTAAGTATGTGGAAAAATATATATAAATGAGGGATATGGCATCAGTAAGTTATAGATTTCAGTATGATCATGTGGGATGATGTATGTGTCATTAACTCTTGCAAGATAGCATTCAATATGGTGTATAAATCATTAACACTACAGGATAGCTGTGGTTAAAAATAAATGAAAAAAGGAAAGAAGGAAAAGCAACAATCAAATACACAATATTATAGTAAGTAAAGCTTGCTTTAAGATTCTTTGTGAATATTAATCAGCAACTAAACAAATAGGGCAGTGAGTACCCTACCTGTACCAGTTGATGCTATTGTTTAATTATTGGACTTTAGTAGTGCTATGGTTGTATGATTAGGGATTTGATTCTATATGAACGTAGTTTGTTTCTTGTTTTCCCTTACTCATATGTTCATGCTTTCTTTTCTTTCTAGCCATGTATGACTGGTGGATTGGTTGTTTTTAGTATGAAATGCTCCAAAGTTTATTTCTGTACTATAAGATAAGGCAGAGATTAATTCTCATGTACATAGGTGTGGTGGATGGATGTTTGTACATATGTGAAGGTATGTATATTGATAGGTAGATAAATGGATGGATAAATAGCTAGATAGATCGATCTATCTATATCAAGACAGATGGAAGCCTAGCCTTCTGTCAAAATATCAATTAGTCAATCCTACAAAAAAAAATTGTTTGCTGGGGGCAATCACCCCTGCACCCTCTACCCCCTGCTACTTACAAGTAATAACTCTGAGATCACACTACAGTGGGGAAAAACCCATATTCCCTGATCATCACTGTATCTCAATCTTGGACTGGCAAAGCTGGTAGGTTTCGATCAGCTAATATTAGATCAACTGAACCAGCTGTATCAGAAGTCGATGACTTTCCATTTTGACAGAAAGTTGTGCTCCCAGACAGATATATAGCTAAAATCTATCTGTCTATCTATCTATCTATCTATCTATCTATCTATCTATCTATCTATCTTTCTAGGTTAATAGGTTCATAGTTATATACTAAGCTAACAACCAACAAAGCCTTTATAAGCCTGGCTGTGCAATCCAACCCAGTTGTATCTGTATGTATCATGGGCATTTATTAGGTGGGGGTATGTTAAGAAGTTTCTAGAGGTTATGCGGGGGAGACTATGTTAGTCTGGGTATTACTGCCTGACTCTGTCTATCAGATACATGAGGGCCAGACACAGGGTGAATTTCTAGTTTCCCAGCCATTGGTCAAAGCTACATTTAAATAGGTCTAGGGTTGCACTCTGCTTAGTAATGGGGTGCCTGTTCCAGAGCACGGGGATCCTCTGAGGCACAGGTCTGTCTCACCAACATGCTTTATTTACATGACAAGCAAAGTTTAAATCCTTGACAAAGACTTCCAAGATGGTTGCACATTGGGTAACAGCTTAATTTTGGCCCTCTCAGTGTGAAAACGGACCACTGGAATCATTAAACTCCATGCAGGAGCAGATTGTGCCCATGTAGAACAGCAGCGCACCTTGCATATTCATGAAGGCATGCTGCTGTATTCTCTACATGGACACGATCTGTGTACGAGTGCAGGGGGCATGTCTGAGCATTGCTTGCACAGTAAACACACCCCCACACTCAGGAAGTGCCAGTATCCTGGCAGATCAATTCAGTGCCAACTTCACCACCCTTTCACCCACTAAACGGCCCATCTCAATACCGGAAGACTGCCAAATTCTGTTAATAATGGCCACACAGGTAAAAAATGCACCCTACAAAGCTAAGAATACAGCATCCATGGGACCAGATGACATCCCAGGCTGTGTATTACATGAACTAAAAAATGAACTGGCACCTCACCTAAGTGTCATGTTTAATCATAGCCTCACCGCAGGCTTTGTGCCCACTGAGTGGCGCACAGCTACAGGTATCCCACTCCACAAGGGGGATCCACCTTGGATCCCAGGAACTACTGCCCCATCAGTCTGACAAGTCTGATCTGCACGTCCATGGAACATATTATCATGAAACTTATAAACAAAGACATTGGCAACCTTCAAACACTGGACCCCACCCAGTTTGGGTTCGTGAAGGGCCAATCTTGTCTCCTGAACCTGATCTACTTCTTTGAATCAGTCTCCAGAGCCATGGATGAGGGTAAGGTGGTCCACACAGCCTATCTGGACCTTGCCAAGGCCTTTGACACCATCCCCCACTCTGAAATCATAGGTAGACTTACTAAACTGGGTGCTAATCCCTACATCACTCGATGGGTTGCCAACTGGCTTATTGACAGAACCCACAGTGTAAAAGTAGCCGACTCCAAATCCAGCTCCAGACAAGTGACAAGTGGAGTACCTCAGGGTTCAGTCCTGAGGCCGCTCTTGTTTGGCATCTACTTCTCTGAAGTACAGGCCAACACTAAAGGACTCTGGCTAACAAAGTTCACAGATGACTGCAAACTGGGAGCCATTATTGAATCCCCAAATGATGTGGATACTCTACAAAAGTGCCTTACAGAAACAGATGATTGGTGCCATAGCCATGGACTCAAGCTCAATGCCAAGAAATGTATAGTTATCCCCTTTGGGAAAAAAACATGTACCTGTGAATTACCACATAGGTGGCAGTACACTAAACACTGAAAGTGTGATAAGAGACTTAGGGACACAGGTAGACAGTGGTCTCACCTTCGATAAACCAGGAAATCCTTCTATGTGGCACACCTCATCACTAAGGGGTTTTCATCCAGAAAAAAGGAGATCATTGTTCCACTGTACTCATCCCTAATTAGACCCATTATAGAATACAATGCCCCATTTGATATGTACCTCTCAAGACATCTGCAACAACTGGAAAGGCCGCAGAAATATCTCACTAAAAGAATCACAGGCTTAAAGCAGATGCCCTATGCTGACCACCTTAAAAAACTCCAGCTATACTCTGTTGCATATCGTCTACTCAGAGGCGATCTCTGCTTAACTTACAAGGCCATGTCAAACCCAGAGCTATTGGACATGCTACACTTAAAGAATTCCCAATCCCTCAGAGCCACATGCTCCAGGGATCTAAACCTTGTCATCACAATACACAAAACATGCTGGATGGATAGGTTCCTGACCCAGAGATTACCCAGACTCTGGGATAGACTGCCCATATATGTCAAGCAGAGCACCTCTTTGGCCCTTTTCAAAAGAAACCTTGACAATTGGAATGGAGAAAGGAAATTCACCCTAGGGATCACATCAGTCACCCTGCTAGACAGGGGGAAAAGGGAAATAAATAGTGTGAGAAGAAATAGCCAGGGAATTGTTATGGCTAGGATTGTATAAGCCCTAGGGCTGATAGCCTTGTACCAACCTATGAGCGCATGAACCTTTGAAAAGAAAAACAGTGTCTGAAGACACTGTCAGCATAACCCAACTGAACAGATATCTGCAAAATGTCCAGATTAGTGTCCTGGCAAAGAGCTGAGGCTCAAAGTCATTAAATAATTACAAATATATGAGTGTAAGACCTCACATCCTCCAAGTAAGTCATCCTAATGCAAAACCTATTAATCTTCCTTCCCAAGTTTGTAAGAGTAATATTTAAAATATGTCCTCTTTTCCCTCCCATCATGTTAGGCTTCATCCACATTGTATGCTGTCAGAGGTGGAGCGGTATGACTGTTAGCTATGGCCACATCCCTAAACTAATAAAAGTAAAACAAACATTTTTTTTCCATCCCCACTAAAGTTTAAACGTAGATGAGCGGGAGTGCACGTCACGTAGCTGTGTATAGCATAGCTTAAACATTTGAAAGAGTTAAATAGAAATATACAGCCAAAGTAGTCAAAGCGAAATAACGTATGCAGTCATTCACAGTTTGAGCCCCAATGCAGTCCGTTCATTTTTACATGTGAAAACAGCACTGAAAGTATCTTTTTACATAAATAGGGAGTGAATAATATATATCTGTTAACCAGGGTAGTGTAGCAGATCCAAATGTGAGGTGTCAGTGTAGTACAGATGTGAAACCCCCATATAAACACGTGTCCCATACAGTATAGCCACAAAAGAATATAATGTAATAACAGCACATAGGGGGATGTTATGGAAGGGAAACATACATATCATAAGATGTCATTAAGAAGAAATCAATCCCACAATCCCGATAGTCCATAAAATGAAAGCTGATCAATGCCAAATTGTGCTCAGCTGTGCTTAGCCGGAGTAAGCATTGCTTAAATTTGTATGTTTAGCAATAATTAGTGTAGCTAAGTGGATCTACACACTGGTAAGCAGTGCTTAGTATCTACCCTTTGAAACAATGCTTATCTGTGCTAAGTGGGTTTTCCTGTTGCTTAACTTAGCTCAGCATATTCAAAATCAGCCAATCAGGGCAAAGGGTAGGAATCCAGCCCTATGTAAACTTGCAGGTGAGAATACAACCATAACCAGTTGTAGCTAATCCCCTACAAGCACTATGGCTGGTGTTGGTGAAGGTGTATGCTTTTGGGTGCAGCATTGGGACATTCAGGAGTCCAGGGTCATGGTTGGACTCGGTGTAAAACACCATGAAGGGAGACTGCTGCAGGACCAGTACCAGGGCTCCCAATACAAAGTGGAGGTCTGGAACCATCTTGCATGTGACCTCACCAGTGCTGCTGGTATCCCTTAGACTGGTGAGCTGGTCTGGCACCATTATGCTGACCTGAAGCATAGGAAGAGGGATCTCTTGGACCAGTGGATCCAAGATGCTCAGGCACAGAATGTCCCAGCAGTGTGTAAGTATCAGTATCAATTATTGTGTAAAAAAGTCCAGCTTAAGTATGAGATGAATAGGTGTGCTTAAATGTTTCCCTATCTCCTGTACAGCTGCAGATGAGAGGGCTGCGAACATGGGTGCCCACGCCAGCAGGCTTCTAAGGCTGCACCACGAGGCTGGAGAGTACAAATCTAGCTTGCAGTAGTCAGGGAAAATAAATAGAAAGGCTGCCAGTAGTTAGAAATGTGTATTGTTTGTACTGAATAAATGAGACATTAGCAGAGCAATACTGATGTATAGCATATATATCAACATGTGTCAGTACCTGTCAATAAAAATCAGAACCCCAGACTGCTGTGTTTATTTTGCTATGTGGTAATATGAATCTGAATGTGTACTGGTTCTGCACAGAAACTATGGCTCTAACAGCATTAATTAATTGAGGCTCATCTGACAAAGATTGTGGAGTTGTAAAACAGATTAACTATAAGAAATGTTCCACGCACCAAGATCTGATCCCTGAATAGTAATGTTGTGTTAACCATTGTTTTCCATACTGTAATATGTATAGGTATGAATACACAGTATAAGAATTATCTGCCATGCATGATTGTCAGAATTACAAAGCAGATTGTCCAAACAAGAGAGTATTATGCAGAAAACAGTCAAGAAAGAAACAAAAGTTCCCCAATAACTCATTGTGATGAAACACAACCTTGTTGTACCTTTTTTCACAAAAAGGCACAGTTTGAATACCAGAACTGGTATTAAGCTGTATGCATAATCTCACCCAAGAATATGTGAATATGTGTAGAAACAGTCAGGTATTGTTAACAGAAATTTCTTCCACAGGTCCGCCAGGTAAGAAAAGTTATAAATGAGCTGTAAGAATGCTGTAATTATACACTGTGTACAACACCTACTGTCCAACCCCAAAGCTGCAAATGACAGCAAGATAAGTACGTACACTAAGTTGTCTCCTCCAAGAAATATCCCTCAAGTGTCACGTTGTCAAAGCTATTGGTCACTGCTGCCAACACCCAGGGTGACCAATAGAAATCAAGGTGGACTATGGCAGTAGCAGACACACACACACACACACACACACACACACACATACACACACAGTATGAGTGCACTTATGTACCCTTGACTACGTGAATATGGGCAGAAACAGTCAGGTAACATTAACAGTAATTTCCTCCACAGGTCTGCCAGGTGAGAAAAGGTATAAATGAGCTGTAAGAAGGCTGTAATTATACACTGTGTACAACATCCACTGTCCAATCCCAAGGCTGAAAATGACAGCAAAATAAGTATATACACTAAGTAATCTCCCCCAAGAAATGTCCCTCAAGTGTCACGCTGTCACACCTAGTGGTTACAGCTGCCAACACTCTGGGTGACCAATAGAAATCAAGGTGGAGAATGGCAGTAGCACATGCACACACACACACACACACACACACACACACACACACACACACACACACACACACACACACATGCAGTATGAGTGCACTTATGTAACCTTGACTATGTGGATATGGGTAGACACAGTCAGGTAGCATTAACAGTAATTTCCTCCACAGGTCTGCCAGGTAAGAAAAGGTATAAATAAGCTGTAAGAAGGTTGTAATTATACACTGTGTACAAACATACCACTGCCCAATCCAAGGCCAGAGGTCGATGTAAAGTGAGGTAATACCTGGAAAGTAATGATTAGAGCAATGATCATTAAAGTTGTGAGCAATTGAAGCCTATACAGTTGTTAATGGACATCTCTCTCTCTGTCTCTCTCCCACCCTATCTGCACCAGTATTCTAAACACATAAATCAATGGGTATGTTTTTCACAAAACCTACTGTTGGGACATGTGTCCTTTTGCTCTACAGATATTTAAATGTTTAATTATTAATGTTCCCTGTTCAAATATTATCATTGGTCGCCTGTGTCTATCAATGTAACCTGCATGCTGTTATAATGTCCACTGTGGTTCCACATATGCATGTGTTCTGTTTGCTATGCCACTGTTTCAAATATGTTGTTTTGGGTTAATGGGAACACCCATGTATAATGTTATAACCAATCCTGGAATGTGTTGTTCATGACTAACCAACATATGTTGTAAAACCTCAACACCATAGCACGTCTGGGAAGGCTGATCCCAGCGGATCTGCCTGTCCCGCCTCAACTGGCCATGACACCTGGGTCCAGCACATCTGGGACCCAACCTAGGACCTCCTTGTCTGCTGGTCCTACACCACCTTCGGGTGGAACTGCCTCAGGGGATGGGGCCCATCCCCCCTGGGAGCGAGAGTGTGGACAGGACACCGTCAACAGTCATCAGGTCCAGGGATTGGTGCATAGCGAGCTTTGAAAGGAGTTTGGAGATCAGCTACGCCAGCTTGAGAGCCACGTGACACATCTTGAGGGTTAGCCTGCCCCTCCTGATCAGCCCCCAGCACAGCCACCTTTAGGGCTGTGAAGGTGCAGTGGTGACTGCCCATGGGTGGGGACCTCAGTCCCACTGTATCCATTTGGAGGCTTGTTGGCTTCCGATTTCCAAACACCCTCCCTGTCCAAGGTTTTTGCCCCCACATGTGTCATATGCTGCCCCTGTCTGCTGTATTGTCTGTCTTGTCTGTCTTCCTACCCAACCTACTTCCTCAAATATACCTACTACCCTTCCCCAACATCCCACTCTCACCTTATATAAAAAAAGGGCAATCTGTTCCCACAAAAAAATGTTGCCGCATACATAGCTGTCCATTTCACACACGACTCCACTGGACACATGTAATCTAGTTTAATTGGTGTAACAACACATTACTGTTGTTCTTACCCCTCTCTCAGGGGGTTGAGTGTCCAAATTCACCTCCAAATTCTGTACAAATGCACAGCTGTTGCTGTATCAGAAATGGACATCTATGGACCCTCCCTATGTCCTGCACACCTCTAGCTATCTTTCATATTATTTTTCCCTCTGCGTGCCCCTTTTTCACCACTTTCCTATCACCCCTTTTTTCTTTTCTTTTAAAGAAATTAGCATGGGAGTAAGTGGGAGTAAGAGGCAGTAAGCAAGTTTGCGGGATCTAAGCAATGCCTACACAGATAAAGCAGTTTCCCATTTAACCATATGTTGGCATTGCTTACCATCATGCATACCACGCAAACCCACTTACAACTGCATAAAACTGCCTTAATCACCCTGTCTCCATCAGCCACTGTTCTGCCCAGCAACAATATAATCAGCCCTGCCGAGTCTTGAACCCAGGACCCGGTACACCATAGTCAGAAGAATTTACCATTACACTATCTGAACTGCAATGATGAGTGCTGTTTTTCAAATATATCATTCAGTGAAGGTATAGAATAGTAGGGAACAAGCACTGTGGAATCAGTCGTGTTTAGTATATATAAATATACACATATAGGTGTGTATGGTGATAGACAAATATTAAAAAGTATATACATCAGATATATGGAGCTCTACATATAAAACAAATATGCATAGAATATATACATATATATTGTTATATAAACATATGTATAAATATAAAAAAAAATGTATATATATATATATATATATATATATATATATATATATATATATATATATATACATACAGTATATATGCCCATAACATGTAGTGGAGTCATACCCAGCACCATACCTCTACACCTCTTATTGCAATAATTCTGGACAAAGGCTGTCAAAATGGGGGGACAATGGTCCAAGAATAGGGACATAATGTACGTACTGCAGTTATAAATGTAGAATGTTGCTACAGTAGCAGGGTTCATGTCAGCATATATGTTCAGAAGGATGTGAGTTCTGAAACTGAAATGTATATCATCATTTACAGACAGAAATCCTCACATCATCACAGTGATTTACCACAGAAATAAAATAATGATTCTGTGAAACAGATCATACATATGAGCAATAATCCTGGACAGTCTGAAACAATCTGGCATGTTGAGAGGTATGCTCAGAACCCTTTCGTGCAACAAATCTGGACCAAGCCTGACCAAGGGGGGGGGGGGGTGTAAAGCCCCCCCTTGTAAGGGCAGACTGACACATCCCATACCACAGTCAGGCGTCAGACTACACTGTGAATTGGGCCAGTATATATAGGGGTAATGTGTAAGTGGCAAACATGCTGATGATTTTGTTCACACAGTCCTTATACGCTACTGTTCCTGTGGCTTACCAGTATGCCACTTCAAGTGTGAGATTGGTTCTGGGTATGCACTTTCATAGTGGTGTCTGTTGGTCAGTGCTGTTACATCCCTGTAGTGTCTGGTAACCACTAACTACTACCTGCGGTTTATGGAAACCCTGTCTAATCATATGCTGATAGAGTCCGTAATCTTAAGGGACCTAGTCCTAATATGAATGTCTTAAATATTGTTACCTTAGCGAACTCAAACTTGTCTGTACGATTGCACCTTACTGATGAATGTATTTTATATATATATTTGTATGTTTGTGCCTTACTGATTAATGTATTTTACATGTATTAACAAATGCCTCTATTGTCTTTATGTAACTGTACTTTTCAAACTGGAGCTTGTCTCCCCGGGCCTCCGCTGAAAATGGACATATCCAGTCGGACTTTCCCAGTAAACAAATGTAAAATAAAATAAATAAATAAATCATATATAAGGCCTTCTACACATAACATGTCTGGCAGTCTGATAAATCACTGGGATGATATCTGGAATGAAGTCATTATATAATGATATACTATACCCATACACCTCTTACAGCATGACATTTGGACAAAGCCTGACATATTTAGGTTCAGAGGCCCAAACACAGGGCCATTACTGACATATTGCTGTCATAAACTGAGAAAGTTGCTGGTGTAACAGGGTTGTTGCAACAATGTGTTCTGTGGGATATGAAGTCAGAAACACACATGGATGTTACCATTTACTGATTGCAATCTTCAAATATAAGAGTCCAAACTTTGGCCAGTCTGTGGCTAGCCCTACAGTTGAGAGTTATGCCAATTAAAAGTGCACTGGAACTTAGAAAATTGCCACATTGTTTACATGACTAATTGTATTTTATTTTATTCTACCATTTGGTTTTAAATACCATTTTAAATCAGTTGTAATTTAAGTGTATATTTTGTTTCCGTCATCATACATACATTTTTTCTTATTTTTATTTTTTTCTGGTTCTTTTTTCCACTTTATTCAAAATGACATGTAATAACAATTCTAACTAATTATGCAATTATATATACTTTTACAGATAGTTTTTAGGGTTCTTGTACACAGAACTGAAGAAGTCTAGAAGGACGAAAGCGATCTTTTTTAACAGGTTTATAGATTAGTACTAAGCTAACTGCCCTTGCGAGCCATTTTAAGCTTAGCCAATTAACCCTTGTGAGACTCAAACCCTGCACCTTGTGTTTGTAAGGCAAACACCTTAACCATTAGACCACCCTCCCACCTCGTGTGAAAATCAAAATTGATTTTTACATGCAAAATGTATATGTATATATATTTATATATATTTTTTGATTACCAAATGAACTAAGGTTGATATATTTCCAGCCATGCCATATATTGTCTTGGATAAAATCACAGACTTAATAATCTGGTTAAATAAGAGGTACCACATCATTATAAATTTTATTTAAAGTACATAAGGGTTATAATATTATTATGACAGCTACTAAGTAGGGCAGGACCAGCTCGAATGTCACACTGGTGGGGGAAGGAATGTGAATTTAACATGTGCACCAATAACAGTTTGTTTTACAGCACAATAAACCACTTCCATGCCTGATAAAAAGTATATATATATTTTTAGAAAGCTTGTGAGGAAATTGTTACTCTATTTTTGTTTTACTTGGATCGCTTGTCTGTGTACTTAATAAAGGATTTTCACCTGGAAACAGACTGCCCGCCTGCCTTGCTTGGATTACTTTCGAATACTTAGTAATGCTTTACAATTAAATATTTTTTATTATTATTTTATGTTTTGACTTAAGACGAGTTTAAGTTCGCTACTTCTACTACTATTGTCTGATCTGATTAATATACAGTGATTAACTAGAGATATATGGACTGAAAATCTTCCACACGGAGAAGTTTCTTACACTGCTTTGTTTCTGGACCCACTACACTTGTTTAGTGGGTTGTTTTGAGGCTTCAGGAATGCCACAGAGATTACTTGCAAACTCACATTTCAGGATAAGTTAGGCATACTGAAGTCTCAGAGTGATTCTTACATTCTTGTTTTGGGTTACTAAATGGTTGTTGATGACGATTACTTTTATTCCACAAATTTATTATTTACTACCCAATAAACTGGTTGCAATGGCTATCAAGTGGGTATTGTGTTTTCTAGGGATATAAAGCAGGATCACAAAGAGGAGAGGAGACTGTGTGTGTGTGCGTGTGTGTGTGTGTGTGTGTGTGTGTGTGTGTGTGTGTGTGTGTGTGTGTGTGTGTGTGTGTGTGTGTGTGTGTCTGTGTGTGTGTGTGTGTGTGTGTGTGTGTGTGTGTGTGTGTGTGTGTGTGTGTGTGTGTGTGTGTGTGTGTGTGTGTGTGTGAGTGGAGTGTGTGTGAGTGCAGACATGCTTGGATGCTTGGAAATGGATATGAGGTAAGCTAACCAGGAAAATAACCCTACATTCGTAATGCTGTTAGTCAGAAAATTCATGTAGATGAAGATGAGAGAAAAGTCAAAAAAGTAACGTAATACAAAAATGCATGGGAAAAACTGGAAGGAATCTGATGACTGTGGTGGGAAAATCCTGGTTAAGCAGGCTTTGCAGTTTATCGAACATACTGGGAAATGTATTATTTCCAATTTTAGTATTCTGAACTTCAGAACTGAGATCATATTTAATTTTAAATATTTCTGCACAATTATAAATGGCTTTACAGATGGAGGATCTTACCACTCATGTTTAGCTGCTTTTAAATCATCAAATTCTTAGCTTTAATCATTATAATATTTTTAAATAAGGCCATATTGTCATTACCTGACATCATAATCTGTAACTAAACTACTAAATTAATTATTCTGCAGGTTGTCTGAGTTACCCATAAATGTCAAAAAATATTTGGCAATAAACAGCAACAAAACACATGCCCACACACACACACACACACACACACACACACACACACACACACACACGCATGCA
Source organism: Protopterus annectens (assembly GCF_019279795.1). NCBI lineage: Eukaryota > Metazoa > Chordata > Ceratodontiformes > Protopteridae > Protopterus > Protopterus annectens. Next base: position 698,684,731 of record NC_056736.1, read on the forward strand.
CGCACGCACACACACACACACACACACACTCACTCTCTCTCTCTCTCTCTCTCTCTCTCTCTCACACACACACACACACACACACACACACACACACACACACACACACACACACACACACACACACACAGGAGCACATATGTATGTATGTATTCAAGACATGCAGATGAATAAGGCAATGAGAAGCTGAAAAGAGCTCTAAAACAAGGGGAACTAGCAGAATTGTAGGAGCACAAATGTATCTCCTAGATCAGCAGTACATTCGGTTTGATTCATCTTAAATCATCTGAGTTCACTAAAGGTAATATTAAGTAATAAAATGTTTCATTTAAATGGTATGAGGTAGTTGAAAGTGAAGGCTGAGATAAGGAATTAAGTATATGTGTATGTTTGTGGTTTGATTTTCTTGTGAGGTGTCTTCTGTGTAAAGTCTACATGTCCTCTAAGTGTTGCATGGGTTTTTTATGGGGGCTCCAGTTTCCTCTCACCTTCCAAAGACATGCAGTAGGTGGACACTTTAAATTACCTCTAGATGTGAGTGTGCATGTGTGTGTGTGTGTGTGTGTGTGTGTGTGTGTGTGTGTGTGTGTGTGTGTGTGTGTGTGTGTGTGTGTGTCTGTGTGTGTGTGTGTGTGTGTGTGTGTGTGTGTGTGTGTGTGTTTTTGTGAGTGTGTGTGTGTGGTATTAAAGAAAAAACATGGCAAGGCTAGCCATCCAATGGTGTGAAAGTTGGCTCTAGATGATTGTCAGTGAAGTGACATCCTGACCCCACGTGAAAGGAGTTGTGGATATATATGTGTGTGTGTATCTATATATATATATATATATATATATATATATATATATATATATATATATATATATATATATATATATATATATATATATATAGATAGATAGATACATACACACACACACACACACACACACACACACACACACACACACACACACACACATGTAGATTGAGCTATACCTATAAATATATATATATATATATATATATATATATATATATATATACAGTATATGTCTATATTATATAGCTGATACTGTGAGATATAGACACATATGCTGTTAGTCAGTTTTAGTTTAAGTCAGCCTGTGTTTGGTCAACACCTGTTGGTCAACAAAACAGATGGTTGACAGCTGTGTGAAATCAACAATATTGAAGAATATGCTCTTTCTCCAGTATTGTGTAATCTCAGATTTGGAGGGATAGATTCCTGTCCCAGAGACTTCCCATTCTCTGGAACAAACTACCTATCCATATCAAACAAAGCTCCTCATTAGCACTCTTCAAGAAAAATCTTGATGACTGGATGGGAGATAGGAAATTCACCCCGGGGATCACTTCTGTGGCTCTGCTCGACAAGGGCACAGGAAAATAATTTTCTTGGGTGGCAAAAGCCAGGGTACCATTTGGCTAGGCTTATATAGGCCCTAGGACCAATAGCCTAGTACTTACCTATGAACCTATGAATCTATGAACAAGGGGTGAGTGATGTGCGGCCCCCAATAGGGGGAGCAGAGGGGCTTACTCCCCTGCAAATTAGTTCATTTTCTCTAGTTCGATATATGTATATATAGATATATATATATATATATATATATATATATATATATATATATATACACATATATATAGAAAAGGAGAGCGAGATGGGTGCACTTGTTTTAGTTGATTGTGGTTTCAGTCGACATCTATTTTGGTTGACAAAGCAGATAGCTGACAGCTGTGTGAGAATGTTATAATACCAGGGTTGGGAAACATGCCTTTCTGCAAGATTGTGCAAGCTTGGAATTAGAATATTGAAGTATCAGGGGTTGTGAGGGAAGCAGTTAGGGTTTTGTTGTTTTTTTCTGCAGCTTTTGCAATTGATGTTTTAATTGTTGATCTACTAAAGTTTAGTATGTGTATATATACCGGTCTACTTCGTAACAACGAAAGACCAGAAGAACGAAACACAGAACACCGACACGAAAACAACGAAACCCCAGAACACCGAAAAACACGTAAGTTTACAAAACACACATAGCACACAAAAACACGCACACAACTGCCCCACACTACTAAACAAAACACCCTACACTAATGATAAGCAGGGGGCAAGCCCCCCCTGCACCCCCCACACCCCCCTACTTTAATATTCTAACTCCGAGATCACGCAAACAGACGCACAAGGCAAACACACACCCACACAGTACAGTCCCTCACACACACACACACACAAGCACCACAGTCACAACACGCACTTACACACAGCATTTCCTCTCACAAATACACTCACACACATACACACTTACCTACAGCATTACACGAACAGCGCTAATTCAAATTCCCACAACATCGGTATTTTGAATTTCACACCTTTCGGTGTTTTGCGGTTTCGTTGTTTTGGTCTCGGCGTTCCGGATTTCGATCTTCTGGTCTTTCGTCCAACTCAAGTAGACCCGGATATATATATATATATATATATCAATACTGCAGCAGAGCTGGTCACCCAGCGGTATAAACCTTGGCTCTAGATGCTTGTCCTTCTTCAAGTGACACCCTGACCCTATGTGCATAAATGGGAAAAAGGGGTTGTGGATGGATGGATATATCTCAATACATACATAAAGTGTTAACAGTTATATAGTCCTATCAATGCTGGATGGTGCAGTGGTGTAGCAGTAGCATTTCCACCTCAGCACAAGAAGTTTTCTGGTTCAATTCTTGTCTGGGGTACCGTCTGTGAGGAGTCTGCATGTCTTCCCTGTGTTTGTGTGCGTTTCCTTCGACATTATAAAGACATACATCTAGAATGTTTCTCCCTGAGTCTCTGCTGAAAATTGGCTTCTTTCCAAGTTGGGCTTCCCTGGTTAACAAATGTTAAATAAATTAAATAGTTGCATAAGGAATAGTCAAAAATGCTTTTGCCAACGATGTGACATTTTTTTTTTGGTCAAATGTCAAATTTTAACTCTTAGAATTATTTATCAGTGGAGCATTGACATATTGCAAACATTGTGATGTTTGTTTTCTTACAGGTAAGTAGGGGTATTGTTTTGTAATGTAAAACTTTTGATTTCAATGAATGTTTTGGCTTTAGGGTTAGAAGTGTATGCAGGTTCGAGCAAGGACTAGATTTAGTGTGGGTGTGTTGTTTGTGCTGTGAGTGTGTGTGTGTGTGTGTGTGTGTGTGTGTGTGTGTGTGTGTGTGTGTGTGTGTGTGTGTGTGTATGTGTGTGTGTGTGTGTATCTGTATGTGTGTGTGTTTGTGTGTGTGTGTGTGTGTGTGTGTGTGTGTGTGTGTGTGTGTGTGTGTGTGTGTGTGTGTGTGTATATATGTGTGTGTATCTGTGTGTGTGCATATATGTGTGTGTGTGTGTGTGTGTGTGTGTGTGTGTGTGTGTGTGTGTGTGTGTGTGCGTGTGTGTGCGTGTGTGTGCGTGTGTGTGCGTGTGTGTGTGTGTGTGTGTGTGAGGTCAGTGTTTGTCCAAGTATTTGCAGGTTAGGGTTTGAGTAAGGGCTAGGTTAGGGGTTAGATTTAGTCTTGTGCATTTTTTTTATGCCTTTTGTTTGAGTCTTGGTGTCATGTGTTATTTGAGTCTGAGTATCTTGTTCATAGGTTCATAGGTTCATAGGACGATACTAGGTTATTAGCCTGGAGGCCCTTATAAGCCTAGCCAAGAATTTCACCCATGTTCCCACAAAGTCAGCACATGTTTTCCCTGTCCAGCAGGGACACAGGTGGGATCCCAGGGGTATATTTTCTGTTTCCCGTCCAGTTGTCCAGGTTCCTCTTAAAGAGGGCTAGTGAGGTACACTGCTTGACATGGAAAGGAAGTCTATTCCACAGATGGGGGAGTCATTGGTACACAAATCTATCCCGCCAAGTTTTATTAATGTCTCAGACCAGGTTGAGACCTTGCATGCGGGTTGTGCGAGTAGAGTTTGACTTATGGATATGCAGCAACTCCATCAAGGCTGAGTCTGTGACAGCCTTGTATGCCAGACACAGGTCACCTCTGAGAAGTCTGTATGAGACTGAGTAAAAGGAGAGGGCTTTTAGCCCATCTGTATAGGATAGGTGTTTGAGACCTGGATTTTCCTGATCAGGAGCCTCTGTGGTCTCTCCAGCTGCTGCATGTGCTTGGCAAGGTACATGCAAAAGGGGGCATTGTGCTCGATAATGAGTCTGATAAGGGAAGAGTACATGGATGTTATGACCTCCTTGTTCCTGGATGAAGTACCCTTACTTATGAGGTGGGCTATGTAGAAAGCCTTCCGTACAATGCATTCAGCATGGTGGTCAAAAGTCAGGTTGCTATCAATGTGGGTGCCCAAGTCCCTCACGAATGATTGCGTGCTTAGTACGTTGTTATTAATGTGATAATTAGTGGGGACACCATTTTCCCAAAGGGGATAATGATGCATTCCTTGGCATTTAGTTTGAGGCCATGCTTCTGGCACCAGTCATTAGTTTGGTTAAGGCCCTCTTGGAGGATGTTCACATCACTAGGGGAGTTTATGGCAGTGCCCAGATTGCAGTCATCTGCAAACTTGGTCAGCCACAGACCACTGATTTTGGCTTGCACCTCAGAAAAGTATGTCCCAAACAGTAGAGGCCCCAAGACTGATCCTTGGGGTATGCCACTTGTTAAGGGTCTACTACTAGAGGTGGCTTCCTCTATTTTGACTGAGTAGGTTCTATCAGTGAGCCAGTTAGCTACCCATCTGGTAACGTATGGGTTGATGCCTAGCTGGGAGAGTTTATCTATTATGCCCAAGTGGGGAATAGTGTCGAAGGCTTTGGCTAGGTCAAGGTAGGCGGTGTACACAGTCTTGCCCTCATCCATGGCTTTGGTGACTGTTTTGAAGAAGGTGACCAAGTTTAACAGGCATGATCTCCCTTTGAAAAACCAAACTGTGTGGGATCAAGCATTTGGAGGTTGCCAATGTCCTTGTTTACAATGTCCATTATAATGTGTTCCATGGTCTTGTAGATCAGGCTAGTTAGGCTGCTGGGCCTATAATTGCCTGGGTTGGGGGACTCTCCAACTTTGTGCAGAGGGATGACAGTGGCTGTCCTCCATTCTGCTGGGATAAAGCCACTGCACAGGCTTTGGTTGAATAGGGTGCATAGTGGTGCTGAGAGATCTTGCCTGAGTTTATGTAGGACACAGCCAGGGATGTTGTCGGGTCCCATGGAGGCTGTGTTTTTTGCCTTTGAGAGGGCATTAATAACTTGCTCTCTGGTGATAAGGAGAGGGGGTAGCTGATGGGGATGTCTTGATTTACTGATGGGGGACAGGGAGGTGAAGGATTTACTGAACCTGTCTGACAGCAAGTTGGCTATATCTATGGTGTTTGTGTATGTGGTATTCTTGACCACCAATTCAGAGCAGATTTGGGAGTTACCTTTGAGATTGCAGACATATGCGAAGAAGGCCTTGTGATTGTCCTTAGTGGATGTAGCCAATTTGAACTCGAAGTAGACTTAAATGATTTCACTAGTGACCTTATTTGCTTGTTCAGACAAAGGAGAGATTGCTTCTAACTTGGCACCTGCTCCTTTTTGGTGCTGGACAGCAATTTTTGTCCTTTTATTATAGAGTCTGTTTATTGTTGCTGTCCACCAGACAGGTTTATTCTTCCTTGAGGAAGATGATTTGGTCTTGTCAGGTATTGCTGAGTCCATGCAGCTGTATAGGTGCTCATATAGTCTTTTGGTGTAGGCTTGGACATTAGTGCTTGTTCCAACTGAAGGGATGGCGGCTGTGAAGCTGCTTATACTTGCTCTCAGGAGGTTGTAGTCAGCTTTGGAAAAGTTTTTTGTTCGACCCTGGGAAGGGGTGGGGGAGGGGTCAGGGGAGATGGTGACTTCAAAACTGATTGCTTTATGGTCAGATCTTTCCAAGGAGGATGACACTGTAGGGGTGCTACAGTAGCTACTCATGTTGGTTAGCACGAGGTCCAGGATATTTTAAACTCTTGTGGGGGTGTTGACCAGCTGATCCAACGATGGTTTAGTGATACTGTCAAGGAAAGGGTTTTTCTTAATGTAATGTGTAAGGTTGGGGTCGAGGCAGTGGCAGTCTTAGGATTTGCACACATGATGAAGGTGAGCCAGGGTGGGTAAAGATTATGTTGAATTGTTGACCAGGAACATTTCAATTTTATCCACATTGACCTTTAACCCTAAGACTTTAAGAAGCATAATGAGAATATGAAGGAGTGTGGCTGGACATAAAATGACCCGAGTGAGGACATTTATCATTCTAATTAATATTATCCTAACACAAATAAATTATTACTCATAAAAAGGCAACAAGGTATTCTAACTCAGAAGTAAACTATATTCTTATGAGATTGAAAAGTCCTTATTTTAAAGTAGAAATAATCTTATTCCAGGAGTCATGCATCACAGTGATAAAACCTGGTGTACAAATTTACATTGTATTAAATCTTTATAGCCATTTACTACAGACCTTTGAAAGTTGACAAATTAACTTTATAGTACAGCTTATTTAGCTCTGGGGTTCTGAATAGCATCTGAAGATGTGAGATGGGCAAGAAGTGAGATTCTAAAGTCATCTTCAAACCAGAAATTCTGCAGGGTGAAGGTGCACTTCCTCTGCTTAAATATACCTGCTGATACACTGTAGTGCTCCCCTCCCACAACTTGCAAGGTGATCATAGCCTCTATCATGTTACCTAATATCATATTATGAATGAAAAGTAGGATGGCTCCAAGTTTTGGCTGTGTTAGGACCAAGCCCACACCCAACAAATACAGAATTCACAGCAGCATCATCTAATGAGGACAGTGAGCTGAAATGGGAGGAAGAGCATGCTGTACACAACCTCCCTAATCAATGATTTACAGAATGCACAATAGCACAGGTAATGTAGTGATGTCTAAGCCAGAGGTGTGGGCCATGCAGAGCACACAGTGACAATGCAATGTTGCACAGAACAAACGTGATGCATGTAATATTACTGGCAATCTATGCTGAGCAGTACATGGTTGGGTTATGCTGTGGATCTGATGTCATCAGGCATACTGCATAGGATAGAGGGGGTAATGGCTTGCAGTTACCATGTACACATGGGCCAAGGGGAACAATAATACATGGCTATCAGCACAAAAGAGGTACAAGGATCATGTCAACATGTGAGGCAGAAATGTAGATCTCATCTTGTAGAAATTTACTCAGTCCAGGGATCACATATTTTTGTGGCTAGGATAGTCTGTTCTCTGTGACTGTGGTCTGGTGCCACACTGCTGACAGTAGGTGAAGAAAGATATGCTACTATGAGACCCTGACTGGTATGGACTCTGCTGTGGAGGTGTCCTGCCAGTGGAGGTTGGGTGTCTTTGCTGCCCATGATGAGGGATGACAGAGAGTCATTCACCTCCTGACTTTGGTGTGAAGAGTGCACCCATACAATACAATTTGTTGAAGTGACAAGGAAGGTGATGCATGCCACCACAAACTTCTTAAGACAAATTATAATTGTACTTCTAGACTCCATATCTTTATGGAGCTGCTGATGTTACTGTGCAGAATCCTTCTGAATGCCATGCAACAGCACTCAACTCAATAATAAACTGCATATTAGCAGATCATGTCTTAATGATGCTTATGTACATCTGCTTTCCGAATCTTAGAGTTGTCCACATGTCAGTGGACACCTATAGCAAGTGATGGTACTGGACACCATTACAGTTCTCTGCTATTGTACATATACCCACATCTGACGCAGAGGACAGCCACAGTGGGAGGCACTACTGGTGCTTTCAGCCACAGAAGGACACTACCCTTTCACAGGTGATGAGTGCTCATATTGCAGCTATGGGTTCATCTGTTTAGAGTGTGAAGCTATCTAGAATGTATGTGACCACCCAGACTAGAGACAATGCCAATCTGTTTTCCACTATGACTCTGATATAAGTGTTTCAGCTGTATCAGTGGCACCTGCATGGGTGACAGCACCAGTTATCTGCATTGTCCTAACCTCTACATGTGTCACCACTGCATCAGTGTTACCTGTCAAAAGATAACAGTGGTCAAATTTACATGTTTGTTATGGCATCCATGCTAAGGGTATTGATGCAAAACCCGATTTACAGCACACACATATCTACCCTTTTATCTTGCCCTTGCATTACTCCAGATGTTACAAATAAGCAGTGTAACACTATGGTCAACTGCAAGGTGTAGTAGTCACCTGCAACATGTAGTGGTCAACTGCAACATGTAGGTGCAATACTGCTATGAAGATATCTGCTCTGTTTCACAGTAACTGAGCACATTGGGTCGAGCCATCCTGGCGCTGATGTCCACACCTCCTGGGATTGTCATTTTACCTCATGGGGCACCTCCTGTGCCTGCCCTTTGAACCATTACTGCTCATGTCTTCATCTTAGCATGAGCATAGTCATGTCAGTAACATCCTTGTGACATTGGTGAAGTATGCAGTTTATGCTCACCCATAGCTTTGATGTTGCAGATTGGCGAATGCCACGTCAGCTGATATAGGTGTTTGTGAGCACATCCTTTCCCCAAAAGTAATCTACTATGACTCCTGAGTGCCATACAGCAAGATTTCATTCTCAACAGGGTTGAAGTTATCCAGCCTCTGCTATGAACATGATGAAACCTGTGAAAACAGGAGAATATAGCTTTGTATGCTATACAGATGACAGTTGTTTGAGTGTCAGCTAAAGATACCCGGATAACAAACAGATATGAATGGTGCATCCAGCTCTATACTCTATGCAGATGACAAGTTGTTTGAGTGTCGGCTTTAGATCCCTGGGTAATAAACAGATATGAATGTTACTTTCAGCCTTATACTCTATGCAGATGACAGTTTAAGTGTCAGCTAAAGATGCCCTGGTAACAAACAGATATGAATGGTGCATCCAGCTCTATACTTTATGCAGATGACAAGTTGTTTCAGTGTCAACTATAGATACCTGGGTAATAACCAGATATCAATGTTGCATCCTGGTTTATACTCTATGTAGATGATACCTGGGTAATAAATAGATATGAATGTCGCATCCTGCTCTATACTCTATGCAGATGACAGCTGTTTAAGTGTCAGCTAAAGATACCCGGGTAACAAACAAATATGAATGATGCAGCCATTGCACATAACTAGAGAGACCTTTTTTGAATGGTGCAGCCATTGCACATAACTAGAGAGACCTTCTTGACAGTCCTTGGCCTCTCTGCTAGATACAGACATAAGCATATGAGATGTGTGTATCCCACATGGTGGGCTAAGATATTGCCCATAATTTCATAGAGCATACATGGAGCATAGAGGTGAAAGGGACATGTATCCCTCTGCTGTACATATATGATGATGTACACACAACAGACAGGTTTCCAATCTAAGACATTTTTAATGCACACATTGTTACTATTAATATGAGGTGAGCATAGGAAGACACCCACTGCTCCTCAGTAGTAGGTGTAATGGCTTCAGCTGTATTAAGACACCTTAAAGTGGGTCAGATAATACATGCTACCACAAAACCGATGCTACATCTGTACCTACAGAGACTGCTGTTAACCAATAGACTTGCTATAATACTTGCACTGGATAGCATTCAAAATGGCACCACATAAACAGACCCTACAATTTCATAGTAATACATAAACAGAGGATCCCATGAATGTTTCTGCATTACTTAATAAATACTTTCATGTAATATGGTCAAAAAACACAGCTTCTTCAATAGGCAAGAGTAAAGTATATAGTAGCCATAGGCCACAGGCCTGGGTTTGTATGTGGACATCATGCAATGAATAATGAGGGGATGTGCTTCTCGTAATTCAAACAATTATACTATATGTGTAATTCACTGGCTGACATTTTGTGTAGTCATGTGAAAGTGGCAATTTGTGTTAGTGCCCAGCTTAGAGCACCTGCCTGATGTGTAAAAGAGTTAAAATAATTCTCCTCCACATACAGTTTAGACAGTCCCCGGGATTCATGAAGCTCGGCGCAAGGCCGGCATAAGGCTTGCGCTGGCCGTGCGGCGTATATATGGAGTAGTCGTGCCATATGCATATTAATGAAGGCACGCAGCCGCCACAGCCACGTGCATAGGAAACGTGCATGAGTGCATGGGGCGTAACGAAGTTGCGCATGGAGGCGTGTCAATGTCGGCTGTCGATGAGCAACCTAAACTGCTGAATATTATATTCCGCCTGCAATAGTAATTGCACCTATCAGTGTCCGTGGATACTGAAACGTATGCAAAGCATGCAAGATAGTCCCTGCGAACAGAAAATGAAGAAGCAAACACAAATGCACGATAGGGAATAACGGGTCCCTGCCCTTGAACAAATGACATGAAAACCGTGTGCCCATCGTCCAACGTAGTGTCGATAGCTATACCATGTGGAAGTGAAACGTATCATATGTTAGCACGCCGCCAGTAGGTACGCCCAGCCCAATGGGGAGAGTCACCAGCTGACCCATAATGTGAGGGAGGGTACATAGCTGTGTAGATGTGTCCATAACAAAATACACGAGGAGAAATGTAGATATATGTAGTGACCGTATGTCCGAATCATATCCCACAAGGCATTTAATAGTCACATACAAAAGGTATGTCCGTATTTCACATACCAAATGTGGTAGGAAATAGCATACGCATGTAAACGAAACAGAAGGAGCATATAAACAGCTATAACAATAAGGACACATGTAGGCCAAAAGGAACAGTATGATCCATACCATTGACTAAGATTACCACCTGTCCCACTTTGCGAGTGACAATCCCTCTGTGGGCAGATGTGTCCTGACACAAACTTGTAAAAATGGCAAATGTCCAGAGAATATAGGACATAATTATTCCGTAGACGTCATGTAATAGTTGCATTAAACATTTTTCACTGAATGTATATTACATAAATGTCATAAGAAACAGAATAAGACACCGAAATGCTACAAGAATAAGCTTAGATATAGGCAAGAATTGTAAGTTATATCTGCTGAACTGACCGTGGGTATGTGTCGGCCTGTAAAATATGCTGTGTTCACCGCAAATGTCACACTGTGGCCAGTTGAAAAGGTGGAAACACAACTGTCGACTGTGGGGAGGCATTGTCCACAACAGTTGGACATGTGTAAGGAATAGCTTGGACATAGGAAAAGGTGCCATCCTACCAATGAGTACAACAGGCTGGCAAAATCCGGAAGTCAGCGGTATAATCCGAATGTGTATGTGACACAGTCGAATGGGTAGTACCCGGATATACCAACCAAGTAATGAAAGTGAAGTATGGGCATTTACCTATGTGCGTGAGGTATAGCATGTGGAAAGCAAACATGGCAGGGTAGTCCACACAACCATAAAGGTACCCAACACATGTAGGGTAGTCAATGTGTTACTCTGGCTGTGTCATGGGCCAACAACCAAAGTAGTGCTCTATGGGGTGTGATGAATTTGCGTGTGAGGGGTGGGTGGTTAATGGTAAAATCCTCAAAGGCGATACTGTGTCGTATGCAGAAAAGGTGAACTGGAGGTGTACGAGGGGGCAGCGGGTGAAGTGGAAAGAAACACAACCACATGTAGAAACAGCTGCAAGACAAGCAGACAAGCCATAGTGTAGAACACAATCCCACAAACATATGAATATGGAAATGTGCGAGACAAATGTATAGATATGTCACCATCACATACCCACAGATGGGTCTTGATGGAACTGGCCATAACAAATGCAACACACCTGGATGCATAATGGCCTACTCAGCATACCCTCCACACCACACAACCTGCCTCCATACCAAAACGTCCACCAAATCCAGCCGTACTTGGTCCACTGATTTGTTGCAGACACATCAACACACAGTGACCCCTACGCATATGTAGTAGGTATTGTCACCCTAGGCAGTGTCAGGATTGCAAACCATGTATCCCCTGCATGTAAAACCCCCTGCACATTTTCGTAAAGCCACAAATATCTTTGGTATCTGACTTGTTTTGGTCTTGTCCAATTTTTTGGATATCCCTCATGGGATAACCAACCTGTGTAACTAGTAGAATGGGTATGACGACATGATGTCCAATCCTGTAGATATCTGGACACAAGTCAGAATGTGCAGTGGAGGTCCATGACACTGTCCAGCCCTAAGTGGGTATGCATAACCTACTACCCAGGATAAAACACCTTCCCGTGACGCACATGTCCCAACACAAATAGGAGGGAGAATATAATGCACACATTCGCATAGTGGCAAACGGCATGAGGGTGAGGAAGACACTGACGTAAACAGGTCAACCCTGATCAAGTGTGAGGGACACTGACTGTGTGCAGGCATGACCGACCATACCTGTCAACCTGTGTGAGCAAGATATCTGGACAGAGCCATGAATACAAGTGAGACAAAGGTCCAAAAACAGGGACAATTTGTAAAGATAGCTCTTAGAAACATAGAAATATGATAGAATAACAGTTTGCACATTGGCATTAATGTACGGAGTATGAAGTCTGAAACCCAACTGTCTGTCAGCACGTTCTGACTGCAGTCTTTAATGCTGAGCTACTGCTGTGCCAGAACACAACAGCATATTACAGAGGTCTGTACCATACCACTCAACTGTCCAGATCTTCGCAGAATGACTAGGGTTACCACCTGTCCCACTTTGCGAGTAACAGTCCCTCTTTAGGCAGTTGTGTCCTGTGAAAAAAAACAAGATATAGCAAATGTCCTGAGATTTTAGGACAAAATTATTTCCTAAGTTTCTTTAATAGTTGCATAAAACAGTTATTTTATATATGAAACTTCTGTATGTTATGTGAAGTAGCATAGGCAATTCAAATGTTACTAGAATAAGCTTTTTATTTGTGCAAAAAAGGTAAAGTTCTGTACTATGCACGGCTGTAGGTATGTTTTGTCCTGGAAAATCTGACATTTCTACAGAACATGACCCACTTTGGGCATTTGAAAAGGTGGCAACCCTAAGAATGACCAGAGGTTTGCCTCATATTGTTGTTGTGTGCCTCTGACAATCTGCACCAGTCTGGTAAATAGCCAAGGATTGACATCACTAAATAATGAGAAATATCTTGAGTTTAAGACTCCACATCCTTTAGAAAAGTCATGCTAATGCAAAACCTAGTATTCTATCAACGTTCTAAGCTTGTAAGAGCAATCGTTAAAATGTGTCCCTATTTGTCCCCCCATCGTGTAGGTTTTGTGCAGATTTGGTGCTCTAAGAGGTTGAGAGGTATGGTCCGTACATATTTACAGTAACAACCCTTCACATTTGTGTAATGTGCAACTGCATACCTGTAGTCACTTCATGTCCAAAATAATAATCCCCGTATGACTGTATACAGGCAATAGTCAAATGTGAATGGGAACACCCCTCACCGTGGAGTATGGACTGTAACAACCCCACCCATAATATGTATTGCCAACAGAATAAGCTGCTGACAGGTGCCCAAACACCTGTGTCTATAAACACAGGTAAAACTTCATAATAGGGAGAAACTCCCTGTCCATATGCTTCGTCTCACATTTGAACTCGGCCAGGGGAGTTCCATTCACCAGGCGGACAAGCCTAAACCCAGATCACTACATGAACACCCTGACAATCAAAGACATGTATGTGCCAGGACTATATGCCTTGGTGTTCTGCATATCCTTGGAGTGATTAACAATGCAGCTGGGGTCCACAGCAGTAGGCAAAAGGGAATGTGTAATATGTAGTACCGCATTTTTCCCAGCAGGAGAATGGATGCCTGTGTTGTAGGTGAAGCGGTGAGGCGTATGTCGATGTCGCTAAGTACTATGGGTATGCATATCAATGAGGGAGAACACCAATAGAATAGTGGTTCCGGCATCCGGCCAACGTGAATGCAGTCCCGGTTGACCTACGACCACTGCACATATAACTTTAAAGTGTAATGAATGTGTTCGTGCTGTACATACATTTAAATATGTAAAGGTGAACGTGTGTTTCGCAGCAGTCCATAAACCGGAATACGGATATGTAACTGTTACGGTCAGAATTATGAAAGTCCACGTAAGCACAAATATCTGTGAAACATATGTAACCCACAATAAGGATATGCAAGTGCACCTGCGCTTGTGTAATCCGCTCACAGCATAGCAAATGAATGCTGCTTACTCCATGTTCTATGTCCATGGCTCATACCTGTTAACCCCGTAAAGTACGAAACCGGACAAAGCCATGAAAACAACTGGTACAAATAGGGACAATCCCCAGATATTGCCCTAGCAAACATAGAAAGTGGATAGAATAACAGGTGTGTCACTAGCATGGGTTCTCTGAAGGGTATGAAGTCGTAACCTGAAATGTTTGTCATTATTTACCAACGTCAGTCTTTAATGATATGCCACTAAATTGCCAAATAGACACAAGGTTATGAAAAACGGACCAAAGATAAGAGGCAAAAAGCTGTACAAGCAGCGAAAATCTGTACAGTTGAAAGGTATGATATGGATATATATATATATATATATATATATATATATATATATATATATATATATATATATATATACACATATATCCACAGACTTAAACCAAAGCAAATTATGAAATGAGGAATGTACAGACATATGTATATATGTACATATATATATCTATACACACACGATACATGAATAGATATATACACAACAAACATATGTCCCTGTACATATAACACATGTACATAAATAGGTCACGGTATAGCTATTATGGATAGACAGACAGACATGCATGAAAGGTGAATACACTGCTGCTTTCCAAACCATTGCCCGGAAAGTACCAGTGTGACAGGGCCTGCAAGTTCTACACGTTAAACATGAATATAGGTGTCCTTTGCAGGACCCCAAAAATTGATCCCGTACGAAGTGCGAACCATCATTGATTCAAAAGACGTCACAGCTGCAACTATGATATAGCTGTACATGCAACAGTAGCAGGTGCAAGGGTAATAACACATGGGTCGATAGAATGTATGATGTACGACCTGATATCCGGAGAGTGGGGAGTACTCAGAAGTGTCTTCACACTTTATTATTGCTCACATTAAACATGTCTAATGGGTACTGTGGAGGGGTGTCAGGTATGGGAATCATGGGTATGCAGAAATGGGCCTAGGTGTTGGTTGGCACAGATCTATTAGGTACGCCCCATAGGAGTGATCAATATACCTATGTGGGTATAGCACACGCCTATATTCTCCAAAAAGGTGCAACCCATCTACTGGATATTGTGTAAACCATTGGGGGAAGATGTAGGGACCTATATCAGTGTCATGTAGACGATTATCATGGATGGACATGCGTATGACCAAAATGGTAACCATACCTGCCAAACTTTCAGAATAAGACAGCATACCCCAGACAAAGTCAGAACGTTGATAGAATAATTGCGTAGTCAGGAATATGAATGTTATGAGAGTTAGTAATCATGAAATAGAAATGTCAGTCATTATTACCTAACCGCACAGTCCGTCATGCCTTGCCAGCAATCTACCAGAAAGGCACATTATTATGACAAATGTAACAGAATCATAGGTCAAACCTCGGGGCGTTTACCCATAATGTGTACAGGTGAGGGGTATGAAGGTAACCCGTCCTAAATAAATGTACAGAACTAGTAATACTAGGTGGACAGGTGAGAAGAAAGACGTCAGGACAAATGACAAAATATGTACAAGTCAAAAGCATGTATTTCGACAAATGTGAATGACAAAGTATGCCCTGTGAAAGTCAATGTGGAAGGTTAATAGACTCAAAAGACATGTGTCAATCAGGGTGTCATGCAGTGTCACCGATACAGTGTCCAGTCCCCCATACTCGTGCGTGAGCTCTGCCACTGATGGAAAGCGCAAATACCGGCGTACACATAAGGTACATGATAGAATAATTAGTGTGGATAAGCACCTGTTGGCCTGTGTGAGGAATACAACCCTCTGAGTGGGTGTGTCCTGCAATAGGAATGTAATGGCATCTGGCCTGTGATGGCGCCATATATTGTGTGTATTGGTGTAAGAAAATTGATATCCTGTATCAGAAAAATACCTCACAACTGTACAGAGTCTCGCAGAATGTGCAGATGTTTGCCTCATATGTTTGGTGTGTTCCTCTTACAATCTGTACCTGTCTGGCAAATACCTGAGAACTGAAGTCATTAAATAGTGACAAACATTTGAGTTTAAGACCCCAAATCCTTCAGAAAAGTCATACTAATGCAAAACCTATTATACTGTCAACTATCTATGTTTGTAAGAGCAATATTTAAAATGTGCTCCTATTTGTCCCCCCATCATGTTAGGCTTTGTACAGATGTTTTGCTCTAGGAGGTTGAGAGGTATGATCAGAAACAGATACATGTCTGAGGAAACAGCATTATCGACTGCAAGATAACTCAGAAGGTATGAAAAGCGCTGCAGTAGGAAGTTCAGTATTGGCCACAGGTGATACATGAAACAGTAAGCTGTCCATGCAAGAGCAGAGTTATGTGCAGAAATGTACCTGGATGTTGAGCAACTAACGTTCTGCACGTTGCTAAACGGAGCAATGACAGCTGCAAATACAGTATAAATACAGTCAAAGAAGCATGCCAATGTCCAAATCCAAGGCCAGTGGCAGCTTTGTCCATTGGATATCAATAAAAGAGTAGTTGTCCTCCCCCAATCTCCAGTGTGGAAGCGTAGCGCAGCGCAGCACCACGAGAATGTGCTGCGCTTCAAAACAAGTCAAATATGTATAATATACATACAAAATGTAGGTTTAGTTAAATGTTAGTACGCCATGCAGATGAATGGCAAGCTGGAGACAACATGGCTACTGTGTACTGGTTGTTATGTGTGGAAGCGCTCTGTCAGAGATGTAACGAAGCATTTGTAGGCAATCTGATGCAAGTGAGGCTAAGGATAGTGAATCACAACATGTCATGCCATATGGGCCAAGCCTCTACAGTGTAGTGTAGGATACGGGGACTATTAGAGTACAAGATAGGTGACAACATGAGTGTGTATGTATAAAACACTGTAATCTCACCGGAGCAGTGTCACATGTTTGCTGTCAGTACTCAGTGGAAGAGGCATGTTATGAGCTATCCTAGGGAATGTCAGGAGACTGATGGTGTACACCATGGATACCACCAATGTGACCTGCAAACCTGCCCACAGTGTGTCTGCACCCATGCGCGCCAGTAAGTCCGAGTAAGCATGTGTGCACGCGTGTTAGCCCGTGTGCGTGTGGAAGAACGAGTAAGCTAGTGTACGAATGGTGAAGCCCGTGTAATGTCGTGTATGCCAGTGTATGCATTTGTAAGCATGTATACATGTGTACTACACACATCACACACATACTGCACACTCAGACACACATGCTGCCAATACTACACACATCAGTGAAATGGCACATGGATAGAGAATACATCATCAGAATTAACAGTGCTGTAAACTATGCTACATTGATGGTCATAGTTGCAATGCATCATGCCTGCTGATATACACCTGGAAGTAACACACTGTGTGTTAACAGCATGCTAACATCAATACAGTGGAATAAAGCCACCGTGTGCATCAGCACCAGGTTAGTCTGATCCTGCATCAATGTTACACATCACAGGTGGTGGCACAGGTGACATCATATGCACAGGGTGTGGTGTTACATTTCCAGAGCTGTCATTGAGCCATCCAATGTACACATAGGTGTGTGTGTGTGAGGGACAATGGTTATTGCATGGCCCAATGGTGATACAATGGGTTTGTGTATGTGATAGCCCTAGCTGTTTGTGGTAAGTGTGTGTGTCTGCATATCCACAGGTACAGCATGTGTCAGCCATATACAGGAGGTTGTGGGACAGTCACAGACCATACCTGCCAGGCTGTAGAGATTGCCATTACTGGCCATGGACACCCCTCCATGCATCCAACACAACTCAGTCCTGCACCTGTCAATGTATACACATACAGTCCTGGGATCTGTACCACAACCTGTGGATAAACTTGAGTCTGTAATGTTAACCTGAGTTGCATAGAATTGTCAGTTACTACATACGGATATGAGCCATACTCACCCTCCAATGTAATAACCACTGCTGACTGTTGCCGAGATGTGCATATGACCATTCAAAGGTGCTGTACTAACATTGTTTCCAATGCCCATGTAATACCCATCAACACAATAACCGGTCACTACACAAGTATAACCCACGATCACTACAGCACACAGTATGTGCACTATCACAGAGCCATAGCAGATGTACATACATCCAAGGTGATCACGTACAGATAATGCAGCACATTCAAGAGTGATAATCCCAACATACATATCTATATACAATATATATATATATATATATATATATATATATATATATATATATATATGTAGAAAGATACATACACACACACACACACACACACACACACACACACACACACACAACACACGTGGCAGGGTTGGGAGCAGAACACAAATGTAACCACTGTACCACATGACAGCATTACGCAGTTACAGAATGCGCTACCATGATTAGTAGATCACAGGATTCACACAGGCATACGTCTAGACTGCAGACAGCATCAAAGGCAAAGACGCCGCATGGATGTTATGGAGAGTGAATACTGTAAAAGCAATGTACTGTTGTCATGCAGCTGGAAACACACACACACATGGCAGGGCTGGGAGTCAAACATACACCTAACTACCCTATCACACTGCAGCATGGCACATTTACAGAATGTGCTACTGAGATTACTAAACACAGCAGTCCCAGAGGCATACATCTAGGCGTGTGTCATCATCCGCAAAGCCAAAGGCGTTGGTAGGAAATATCTGTGGTATGAGGCATCTAAAAGCAAGACTGAGTCCCCAGGCGGACGGAAGCATGCGTGCAAACACACACACACACACACACACACACACACACACACACACACACACACACACACACACACACACACACACACACTTGGCAGGGCTGGGAGTCGAACATACACCTAACTACCCTATCACACTACAGCATGACACATTTGCAGAATGCGCTACCGAGATTACTAAACACAGCAGTCCCAGAGGCATACATCTAGGCGCGTGTCATCATCCGCAAAGGCAAAGACGTCGGTAGGAAATATCTGTGGTGTGAGGCATCTAAAAGCAAGACTGAGTCCCCAGGCGGACGGGAGCATGCGCGCAAACACACACACACACACACACACTTGGCAGGGCTGGGAGTCGAACATACACCTAACTACCCTATCACACTACAGCATGGCACATTTACAGAACACGCTACCGAGATTACTAAACACAGCAGTCCCACAGGCATACATCTAGGCACGTGTCATCATCTGCAAACGCTAAGATGTCGGTAGGAAATATCTGTGGTGTGAGGCGTCTAAAAGCAAGACTGAATCCCCAGGCGGACGGGAGCATGCGCGCAAACACACACACACACACACAGACACACTTGGCAGGGCTGGGAGTCGAACATACACCTAACTACACTCTCACACTACAGCATGACGCATTTACAGAACGCGCTACCGAGATTACTAAACACAGCAGTCCCAGAGGCATATTTCTAGGCGTGCGTCATCATCCGCACTGACAAGGACGCCGATAGGGATTGTATAGAGAGTGATCAGTCTGAAAGCATATAGACATATTACTGTTCCACGGCAGACGTAGACAAACACACGGCAGTGGTGTGATTGGGGCAACGTAAGATTTACGGAGCACCACAACAACAAGACATAGACACGGGAAGCACCACAGACAGTACACCCTTCAAGATAGTCGACCAGTGTGTACTCGGTAGGCATCCATCGTGACATTGAAAATGGACATCTGTTGCCTGGATGACCACCATGACTATACAGGATGTCAACGGCCATGCCCATGCACAGAGGGACATCACCGACACAAGGTGTCACTGGCCATGGCCACACACTTAATAATACATGTCCTTTTGGACTGTACTGTGTGTCAATCTACACAACGGCATACTGGGCATGCTTACACACTTAGCAGCTGCAAAGGGCTGTCTTGCATGCAGAGTCTCAACACGCAAGGGCTCCGTTTGGACTGTCATGTGTGTCCATCTACACAACAGCGTACTGGGCATGCTCACACATGTAGCAGTTGCAAAGGGTCATCTTGCATGCAGATGGAGTCTAAACATGGAAGGGCACAGTAAGGTATAACTGTCCCCATGCACAGGGTGGTCACAAACATGCAGGGACCAGTACACACTCAGCTGCCATCACAGCTGTCACAGGTGCAGATCACAGACATACACACTGCAGTCTACACTGTAGCCGTCGAGACATCACCATGTCATTGCTGCAGCAATACACAGCCATACATTACCACAACACCGTGTAACACATGACCAGTGAACTATACAGAGGTCTACAGCAACTGTGCAGAGTACACATGTTCTGACAGGGTTCCAACAGGTGTTATGCATTGCAATTATACCACTATACATGACCAGGTCAGCTCAAGACATACCAGGAGCCCCGGGTCTTACACAGCTGTGACAGATGAGTGTTGCTGTACACTAACAAACACACATGTTTGGATATGTCATACATGTGATTGTAGTGGATGTGTGCATGGACCACACACACAACACATATGTACATAGCTTAGCCTTTGCTGTCCCCCGTGCAGAACAGTGGCCTAAGCAATCATACGCACGCAAATGGAAGGTGGGTCCATGTCTGTTGAATGCTCACAGTACAGGAGGTAGCAATGTTGATGGAGGACACATTCCCCTGTAGTAGTCACCCATGACACCCGTGATAACATACCACAGTTCATGTGTTATGTATGGCAACACACATGTCCACCAATAGCAATGCATACAAACATGGCTACAGGAGACACATGTACAATCTGTACTGTGCATGCAGCAACCATGCATGTGCAGTGGCCGATATCCATAACACAGCTGTGCCTAACTACAACATGCAGTCACAATGCAGCCCCATCATTGACACTTGTATATGGTGACATACAGACAGTACGGTTGGTTGTACATCACATATGAAGGGATGTGTGTACATAAAGTGGTGATCCACCTGTGTAGATGTATGTGCGCCGGGGATGGCTCACAGGCGTGTCACACGCCATCCTACCATGCCATGTGCAAACAGTACACTATGTCACTGTTACTTGACGGTGATGACATAACGCATACACAGCAGTCAGGTGTTACCAACTGTATGTCACGTGACACCTGTAACACTGACATCCTCCTGTGTGCATATAGCCACACAATTGCCAGACATAGCGTTGGTACACATACTGCGGACATTACCGCTGCATGTCTATCAAACGGCTCATCATATGGCAGGTGTATCATTCCCAGCACTGCCATGTGTGTCCACTTGTGTGACCACACATGCCACATATGGTGGGGACTACGTCCCAGTTGTTACACATCCCTGTACACCGTTGTAGAGATCTGTACATACTGCAGTGTGGAAAGCATGACGTCGGCAGGTGTGGTGCATCACACACATCAGCTATCTGTACACACATATCTGGTCACCACAGTGTGTGTGTGTATGTATGTATGTATGGCTGTCTGGTGCTTGGTGTGAGGGTGTATGCTACCATACAGTGGAAACAGGATCACTAATCCCTCATGGTGATGCAGTCTACTACCCTGTTGATGCCATCGGTCCAAGCCGTACTGGCTACCTGTGCATGTTCCTTCTCTGTGCCACGTCGTGTGGGTGCAAAGTACTGCGAGGGTGATGACCACATAGGGAAGGGTCCACACCTCAGCACTATGGGGTGTGCATTATAGTGCTGTAGACCCCGTGAATGTGACCATGTTCCTGTACTGTGACAGGGTATTACTGCTACACAGTCATGCTATCAGGTGGCCTCTAACGTCATCATTGACCAGACTGCTGTGTAGAACCCCTGCACCATGTCAACATACCTGTAATGTTTCCCAGTATGTATGTCACATCTCTGTCCGCTGTAGCCTGTTCAACTGACCACATGCTTCAGGTGCAGTATATGTGCGGACATCTGTGTCATGTTTGGACATCTGTGTCATGTTCGATTTTCCAACAGTCAGGTTGAGGGTACGTTTAGCATGCTGATATTGCCATACATGCCTGTGAGTTTTCCACAGTTACACATGAGGGACTGCAAACACTGCTACCTGTAGGCACATGCCAGTACACCATAGGAGGGAACCAGGGCATCATTACCAACATGCTGTTACTGTTGTAACCGAGACACATACTGTGAACATATCACAATGCATGCTGCACCTGGACTACATGGTATGACTGGTGCATGTCGACAGTACACCATTGATGTCACATACACATCTCTCAGCATTCACACATGACCAATGCAACATACACATCCCTCAATATGCATACACAAGTAATGTTAGATACACCTCTCACTATTCTGTTCACCCTGTGCATCAGACCATTTGAGCATATCCCTGCACTCAGTATTCATACACAACCAATGCAACATACACATCCCTCAATATGCATACACAAGTAATGTTAGATACACCTCTCACTATTCTGTTCACCCTGTGCATCAGACCATTTGAGCATATCCCTGCACCGATGGTGTGGATGACAGGGATGCGGCACAGGCTTCATCACATGGACAGGGTGATACTGTTTACCAGGGGCATAGGCTGCACCAATGAATGACATCATGTGTGTGGATAAGGGCCAGTGATTTGAATGGACATGTCTGTTCCATATGCATGTTGGTGTTGTGGAGCCCTTCAGTTGTGTTTGCTGTGTGTGTGTATGTGTGCACACAGTTCTGTCATTTGTGAGGCCTACACAAGGGTATTATGGGCAGCTCCAGATTGTACAGACCGGGTTGTACAGCTCACTGTGACCGGACATGGCCACGTGTCCTGTGCCTGCCAGGGGTTGCACGGGCACTACCAGGCAGAGGTACAGAATGGCTACTGTCCGATAACACATGGCTACTGGAACCGTGTCCCCGCTGGAAACATCCAGGGCCACGTCCACATGGCCTGCTGTGACCTGGTGTGGACAGCGCAGCACCAGCTGCACTGCTACTGCTACCGGCACTATGAGAGTGGCCATGAGAGGTGGCACGCTCACGCTGACCTGCACTAGGTGGTGTAGCTGGCCTATGTCCATGTGGCCTATGCCTCACCCCTACCAGATGTTCCAGCACAAACAGCTCATGCTCGCGGATTGCCATGCCACAGTCGAGGATTTTGACCATGTCACCCAATCGCCTTTCCAGAACATCAGCAAGCTGCTGTTGAGCACCTGCCTATGCCTGGATGTTGTTGTTTAGGGTACTGATAGCAGCCCTCTGCAGCCTCTGCCCTTCTCTGTTCTGCCGTTCAGCACATGCCTGTGCTGCCATTACAGTCTGGAACTTGCGTTTGGTGATCCCAGCTGCTGCGCTATGTCCTGCAGGTGCATTTCTGCCAGAGGTCATCCTATGAGCAGCACCAGCCACATGCCTATGTGGCACATCTGCAGTCAGTATACTGCCACCATGGTGTGGAGACACACCTTCTGTAGCCACCACACGTTCCTGTTCAACACTAACAGACGCTGATTGTCCTTCCTCTATGGCCACTGTAGATGCGGTATGTGTTGGCAGCTGAACTGTGTGCGGGGAAGAGGGGGACATAGCTGGGATGGCAACCGTTGGCACAGATTCAGCCCCTGACATCCCTGCCTGTACTTCGTGCATATGTTCATCACTGCTAGCATCTGTGGGGACACTATCAGATGGACCGCAGGAGGGTGACGCACCTACATCACCTGTGAATGCAAAGAAAGACTCTAAATTACAATAGACACACACACACACTGACACACACACACACACACACACACACACACACACACACACACACACACACACACACACACACACACACACACACACACACACACACACACACACACACACACACAAACACACACACACACACACTGGCACACACACTGACACACACACACTGACACACCATGCATGTGATATGACAGATGGCATGCAGCATGCTTGTGATACAGCTGACAGCATGCAGCTCAGACATCAATAGTGTTTGTAAGCATATCCCCTGGAATGCACACTACAGCAGGCAGGTGTCATATCACTATCCATGCAATTCACACGATCATGGTAGTATGCATGCATCCCCGTGATACACCATGTGGACCAGAACAGGATAACAGTACACATGGCTGATGTGACCTTGGCATGTAATCTGCTGACATGTGCATTAACATGCATGCATGCCTGACACAATGGTGTCCTGACACATGTACAGCGTCGTACTGGGTATCACATTGCGGTGTTGTCCATATGCCCAACAGATAGAATGCATGTTGAGCAAATGTGCATGGGCATGGTAGGGGACTGTGAGCCATCTACATTGCTGTACAGTGTGATGTACAGACACTGTGCCACTGCATGGCATCATGAGGCATCTATATTGCTAAACAGTGCATGTTATGTACGCATTGCATATCCAGAACTGCATGCATACCCATGACATACCTGTGGATTGTGACCTACGATGCTGAGGTGTATACACACCAAACCATGCTGTGTCATGTGACAGGCCACTGGAGGACATACAGAAGACATCCCTGCATGATGAGTACAGAGTGTTAGCTGCCTGGCAACCATGTCCACACATAGCGGACCTGTCACGTCACCATTTCACATGTGACATTGATGTACCACGCACACAAGGTGCGCAGCTAACAGTGATGTCCTACGGCAGCAGGGGAAAAGTACAGTATCTGTGGCCTGGTGTCACTGTCAGTGGAATCTGTAAAGGTGACTACCGTCATGCTATGACACAGACATCATGTTCAACACATCTTATGAGGTACACGTCTTTGCACCTCCACTAGCTGTGCACAGGCATTTAGGATGTGCAGCATACCACATCACCTGTACAATCGGTCGAGTACAGCTGTAATTGAACCATGTGTGGACAAATTGGGACAGGGTGTATCCACATCCCATCTTCTGTGTGGCTACGTGTCTCTGGCTATCCCCCATGGCCATGTGTGCACATGTGTTGGTCATGTATGTGATGGCCATCTATCACACATGTCTGTGTTGTCCCATATGACATACACCCATAGATGTTGGTTATGTCACCATCCACAGGGCTATGCAGACAACAGGTGTATGTGTGGTATGTGGGGTATGGGTTATGGGAAATTGTGACAATATTGAACCAAAACACTACGTGTCTCAGACATGTCGGATGGAATATCACAATGTGTGAAACCATTGCAGGGGCATATAACACAATGGTGACGCCTGTGGTCTGCCCATATCACTGCTCACTGTGCGGTACTGGTTTGTGTACCACACGTTTTGTTCCACTGTATAGTACATATGCCTCCATTGTAGAACACCTCCACCATTGTATGCACAGCTGGACACACATGTAGCAATGACAAATACTGCAGTTTCATGTCTGTGTGTCATTTCAGTTGTATATATTACACATGGGTGGCCTGTGTGGATGATGGGTGATGCGACCTGTATATCCATGTATTAACTGCCCACATGGCAAATAGATCTATGCTTTGACATGCCTGATACCGATGACAGTCTCACCTGCAATGGACTCTTGTCTGTGTGGCACGCCAAAGGTACCTGTATAGGGTGACACAGCAGTATGAACATTATCCATGACTGTATGACAGCCACAGGGTGCACAGTGCAAGTTAACACATTCGCCTGTACAATAGCATATAGTCAGCACATGTGTGCATACCATACCTCTCAACCTCTTAGAACAATAAATGTGGACAAAGCCTACTATGATGGGGGACATATAGGGACAACTGAAACATATTGCTCTTACAAACTTAGAAATTTGCTAGACTAATAGGTTTGCATGCACATGGGTTTTACACGGAATGTGCAGTTGTAAACACAAATGTATGTCATCATTTAATGACTCCATTCCTCAGCTATTTGCCAGAAAGGGACAGATATTAAGGGAAACACACTGACAATATGAGGCAGACATCTGGACATCCTGCAAATACCTGTACAGTTCAGAGGTATGGTGCATACACAGGGTAGCATAAAGCATGTGTGTCCACATACCTTGCATATGTTGTTACATTACATGATGTACACTGACACATGCATGTACATGGGATATACTGGCCATATGTTCAGTACTGACTTACCAGGCAACTCCAGGCTCATTGGTTGGGAGACACCCACCTCCACGATGGCAGCTAGTGTTTGTGGGGGCTGTTCTGAGGGTGTTCCCAGACTGGCCAGTAGCTCCTCTGTGTGTGTGAGTGGAGGTTGGGTTGGTGGCCCACCACCTGTTCCACCTTGTTCCCTGGCGATTGCAGTGGCACGCTGTTTTGCATGACGTATCAAGTCCGTGCAGTGTCTGCGCACCTGCTGGTAGGTGCAGTTGTGGCCACCCACTTCATTGACCCTCCTGCGAAGATCCTGCCACAGGTCGTCCAGCTGTTGTGCATGCTGTGGCACATGGTTAAATAACACCTCGTAGTTCTCATGGAGGTACGGGATTATGACATCATCCTCCTGTCGGCTGTATGCTAGTAGGCATGTACGAGGCATTATCTGTAAGACATGATGAAGGTGACAGGTCACATTTACAGACATGTACAGTGATACTGCTGCACATACATTTCTAGTATATCTGCACAGTTATCTTTGCAAATCAACATGACACTAACACAACTGGCATGTATGCGTCACACACATGTAGCACCCAGTATGCATTGGATATCATCCCCATATATGTGTGCCACCTCATTAGTGTTCCTACTGCATGTGACATCTGTCTCCATGTGGGCATGTCTGTTTGCCTGCACTGGTGTTCTTACCTGTCTACACATGCCTGATGTATCCACGGTAATGCTGTTGACCTTGATGCTGTGTATATGTC
This sequence comes from Protopterus annectens, assembly GCF_019279795.1. Taxonomy (NCBI): domain Eukaryota; kingdom Metazoa; phylum Chordata; order Ceratodontiformes; family Protopteridae; genus Protopterus; species Protopterus annectens. The sequence goes on from NC_056736.1 coordinate 698,711,688, forward strand.
ACATATCAACACAGACACAGCCTTACTGGACTTGGGCAGTGACAATGCACCAAGTACGCATGGAAACCTGTACATACATCTGTTTTGCCATAGACATCTACACTGCCCTGTACAGCTGTTCAACATCCTGCCATGGATCGCCTGTGTTGCACATGTGATAGACATGGCACAATGGCTAGTCGGACGTCATTCGCAGGTAAGGTTATCGGCTATAGCATGTACGGGCTGGGTTTCCTAGCTGTATCCGACACCCATTACGCCACCATGAGGGGCATCAGTGACACATTACTGATCCAGATAGTTGATACTACATCTACCATATGGCCATCACACCATGTATGATAGGAATGATATGTGCAGCTATGTGGACAGGGCTGTGTGGTATGGCGGGAGTATGTCACAGGTATGGTACAGGGGATCTGTCCAGCATGTGACCATTCTAGTCGTAGGACAGTAGTTGTCCATGACGTATGTCTTTCAGATCAGGCTATGGACATGTAGCATGTCTAACAGCATAGTGTGGCATATGTCTGTCTGCAAGGTGGATAGCATGCTGCATACTGGAGGTGAGTATTGTGGAGGCTGGTATCGGCCATGCACGCATGGGCCCTACCCCTGGAGGGTGATGTGTATTCCAATATTGGTCACACGGGTGCTGTGTATGCCTGTCCAATGATCTCCGTGCTCATGGATACCACCCTGTCATGTCATGGGTACCTCAGATGACTACCTAAAGGGCCAGGGAGACGTCTCCAGCTCAGGGAGGTCTACTACACTACACCATCCCTAACACAGTGTCCATAATGTTGACCACAGCCTAGGTGTTTCTTAATGGGTACGGGGGTATTCCCCTAGTGGTGTCATTGCTGATATCATCCACCAGAATGTGCACATATGTCACACACCTCACACACACAGCCCATTCTATATGTTGTTCACAACACTGTGACAACTATTGCCCATAGGTCATGGCCATTCACATCCTCACATACACAGATGGCTGACATTTGTCTGTGTGGTATGGGCTACAATGCGGGTGGGTACAACACATTAACCCTGGTTTACTGTAGCTGACACTGTGTGATATGCACATGTCACTGTAGCACCTTTAGTAGTTGTGAGTCTGTCAACAGGCCACTAGTAGAACACTCCTGTGACATACAAAGGCATTTGTAGCCGAACATCCGTACTGTCATGTACATCTGTACTGCTAACATCTACATTGATAATGGTTCATGGACGTGCAGACCATACCCGGCAGTGTTCTGATGCGGTGCCACCAATCATGACTGTCGTTACCACTTGTGGGTTGATATTATCCAAAACCCTATCTGTAATGTATGGGCATGCTCGGCACTTGTTCAGAGCTTCTTGGCACGTTATGAGCTACTGCTTAGTTTAGCACCCATTTCACACCAGTCATCACAGGTACACTGTCTGTCCATACATTTCCAGCTTGCTAACAGTACAACAGCTGTCGTACACACATCACTCACATACCTCGTGAGACATGGTGGTTTATATGGCGTGTCCACCTGGTATGTACCACTTATATGCAGGCATGTCGAACTGGCACGTACCAGTGCTATTGCCTGTCACTATGATGACTATGTTGTACATGTGGCAATAGAGCTATTCTCATGTACACAGTCAATGAACACCTCCCAACATACAACAGTACAGCCTGTGGAGGATGCACATATGCAGCCCTGCTGGGGGTTATACTGTCACCAACCCTGACTGCACCTGACAGTCATGTGGGGATGTGCAACATTGGCAACGCACCCCACACATCACATAGTCCCACATGATCCCCACCACAGGCCACACATACGGAGACACCTTGTGCAGTACCCTCCATACTCTGTGTGGGCACCAATGACAGCCCACATCACCAAACACAACCACACCAACCTATAGCCCACAGACACGTGTGTCCATCACATACAGCCAATAGGGTGTCATAACATACACAACACACCTGTCTTAGGTGACTGTCGGCGGTCACACTTCTGTTCCACTCAGCAGGCTACACAAGGCGATAGTCACTTACATCCTGCTGTCAAGTAACTGGTTCTGCAACATAACCTATGCACACATGCCACAACTCAGCAGGTACGATGTGACTCATCTTCCATATTTGTGTGACTGAAGTTGTATCTCAGGGCACAGACTACGTGTGCAGGGACATGTAATAGCCCACCAGTGTTGTAGCCCTGATGGTGTGGTCCAAGCCCTGGGAATTATTTTGTGGTCATCCGGACCTGTTACCCTTAACTACGAATGACTGTGTCACTCCCAACAGTTGTCCATGCTTCTGCTGTCATTCCACAGCCGTCTAGTATACGTCCACTTTGACAGACCTGGTCAAACAACATGATGCTGTGGCACAGTTGACTAGCACCTGTCAGCCCTGGGAGTACAGATCACATGTTGGACTCTTGCTGCTTTTATACTGCCTGTCTTGCACAGTGTCCAATAACAGTCACCACCAGAACGGGAACTGGGTAGCGAAGCATGTGGTCATGTCACACAATGCTTGACATCATCCTCTATGACGCACGCAGGCAAGGCACACCTGATACTGCACCACTTCACTATCTCTGCAGTGACTGGGACCTGCCTCTTGGCTCTGCAGAGCACACCTGCAATGACTGGTTATAGATAGACCGTACCTCTCAGGCACGTACCTGGACTGGCACACCCACGGCTGAGGTGTCCCCGTATTCCACTATGTTGTACACACATCCCGGCTGGTTACTTAGGACAATGCATCACAGGTGCTCCACGTGCATATAACTGTGTCCGGAACTACTGCTGCTACTGATGTGAGACTGACAGTAACCCACACTTAACTGTGATAGCCGCACATGTACCGACACATTAGGCGTATGCTGTGTGTGAGTTATAACCTCCGCTCAGCTGGTTCGACCCATACACCACCTCCAAGACCAACAGTATCCTTGACATGGACACTACCTCATTGGTGGAATCCGAACATATGCTACTCAACCTTATTAGCCACATACCGGCACCGCACACTTCATGGCATACAGAGTAGATGAGTACTACAACATCAACTACAGATGTCGTATAACAGCGGTAGTTGTTGTCGTGACACACGTGCAGGTGGACAATGCACATGCAAATGCTGAGACATACCCCAGTGCACTTCATTAGCACATACACGACAATATGGTTCATGCTATTCCACACAGAGCCATGATGGTACACACCAGATAACAGACGACACTCTGGGGGTGCGGTCCCATGGACATACTTTACAACAACAGGTGGGGGCTGTTGCACAGTGGTGTACATTCCCATGGGTGGGGTAACTCACTGGTCAGCCTCGGTAGAGCCACAGGATCCCTCATCACATACTCCATAACTAGCTACGTACACATTACTGCGACACATTCCGAGATGTACCACAAGGCATTATGGTGGTATGTCAGTAGTCGTATGCAATACCCACATCTGCTCACACATACAACTGTCACTCTGGAACATGACAGTAACAGGTGATGTTGGCAACATGCTGTCTGATGGCTTCAATGCTAACATTACACACTCTCACCCCTACGGGGCCACATTCCTTGCAGAAACATTGCGGTGTACCTGCGGTCTCACCTACACAGTACTGACCTGCACTGTATATGTCCTAGGACACAGGCCCCTTGTCACCCTACAAAATCCCAGGCTGTGATGTCCACAGACCTCTGAACAGCAAGTCTCCCCACTGGGACACCATATTCAGTAATAGCCTTGTACCAGACATTGTGGCCCCTGACTGGCACACAGCGACAGTAACACTCCACACAGGTGGCACCACAATGCACGACTGGGACTATTGCCCTACACACCTCACTGGACTGTTATGCATGGCTATAGGGCACATCATCATGGACATTATTCGCTGAGTCTTTGTTGTGCTCCAGTCCTTTGATGCCAGCTGGATTGATCTTGTTGGGGCCACAGCATGCCTCCTACACCTGTTGAACACCTTTCATACAGTCGCCAGAGTAGTTGATGATGACACGGGGGTCGACACAGCCTACATTGTCCTCTCGCTGCCATTCAGCACAGTTCTCCATTCTGGTATTGACAACATACACATCCACCTGCACATCACAACATATGTCTCTGGATGTTATGCAAAGTGGCTAATGGACAGGACACACACACTGAGGGTGGCATACCATATCACATACTGCATTCCAGTTACACTTGGCATACTACAGTCCTCAGTCATGGGGCCCTCATGTTCGGTATATGCTTCCCTGAGGTACAGGCTACCACTGAGGGGACTTCCCTGCCTAGCTTTACTGATCACTGCATACCCAGCGCCGTTGTTGCTCCACCAGCTGATACAGACCCCATCCATATGGGTGTCACTGTGACGGATACCGATATGAACATCATGGCCTCTACCTGCATGACACTTGGTATGAACATCACCTTTGCAGTACACCATACACCCACTGGTTATCACATAGGTGTTAGTCCCCTACGTACATGTCGCATTGTACGTGTTTGTAAGACACATGTATGTCGCACACACTCCTGTGATTACCACATTGCCACTGTGGCGTGGATATCCTTCTACATGTCCACACATGTCTGTACTGGGTGTGTAGCTGGTACATAGGCACCCATTGTACCTCTGAACACTGGACTTATACACACATCCATGGGTACAACACCCCGCTTAGGGTGTACCTTACACAATAGCTTTACATAACTCAACATTAAAATGCCATGACGTTTATTGAGCTACGACAGTTAAAGTTTGTGGCTTATGTACAGACACCATGTCTGTACACATTTGCGGACTACATACTACTAAGACAGGGCCCATGTCTGCAAATATGTTAATGGATATACTCCACATACATGGCATAAACAATAGCCACTATGAGCATGATGCTCATGGATATGTGTACACAAGTGACAGTGTGTGGCATGTGCTTGGGGGTTGCATTCCCAGACCGGACACTCACCATGCTTTGGGACATGATTCCTATGTATATCACGCATGGACAGTCAGTAACATTTTTCATGTGATACCTCGCTTGGTGGATGGTGGACACATGTACACCAGGGATCACTGCAGTGGCTGTACTGTGCAGAGATGCAGGTTACACATGGCTCTTCTGTTCACAGGACACTACCCTAGAGAGGTGTCACTGGTGTGCACACTGTAGTTGTTGTTACACATAGACTTGCTAGACTGCATGGTACCCCACTATGAACCTGTGGAGCTATTACATGTCCTTTGTGCATGGTTACTGGAATAGCCCTTCCAGTTAGATTAGCTGTTACGCTATTACAATGTCCCATGATTACAGGCCATATGTATCCTGTTACTGTACACGCCAATCATGTTCATGTTTGTCTGTCACATCTCTTCTGCTATTCTAGTATGGGAGTAATGTTTGCATCCTTTGCAAATGCACAGAGTGGATTACATTATTTATTTCACCATAACTGTTTATACATAAATTAATTACATACTACTCACATCACTATACGATACCTTTGTTATGCATCATATGCCTGTTCTCCTGTGTAGCATATCTGACATATCAATCTACTGTACTATACATTACACATGTTTTACATGGTATCCCATAATTCAAAGCATACTTGCACAGTGGGTCCACCTTAGACATGTCATTGACGTTATATGCCCATACACATGTGTACTGTTACAGTATATCCACATATACTATCCCCTGCTATGACACGTACTTATTGGACATACCCTGCCACTGACGGCGGGTCGTATGACATTGTTCTGTTTAAAGCCGTCATGTTGCATCCCTTGTGGTGTCTGTGCTGTTTACCTTGTGGTCCACTGCTGGACGCACAACTTCTACAAGCATTAGTACGATCAGCAAGACATCACTACATAAATACCATTTCCCACTTTATGCATGGCGGACACTTTTAATTACTGCAAACCAGGCTATGCATACACTGACATAACTTAATACAGAACATACTATACATACAGTTAGTGTTCTACATACCTTGATATCGTTCCGGTGTTTCATCTCTATCTCGCTCTTCTGTATCACTCTTTAAACTGTTTTACGGTATGAGCATACAGTTTGCATATCTGGCAAGTCATCCTTATATACGTCTATACCTGCAACATGTGGTTTACTGCCGCCAGTTGGTGGTCCGGTGTGACTAATTACGTGCACTTCAGCTGTGCATCTACTCCATTCGCCAATTACGTGACAACAGTGGGGTATAATTGAATTCCCCACTTGGGCGTTGGCCATTTGCCCTGCCTTCGGGGAGATGGCCTGTATTGTGTTTTGTTGTGTGTAATTGCAACTGCTATGTGTAGAGCCAAGTCTATTTTGGAGTCATGTCCCCCGTGGATTGTGTGTGACGGCTTGAGTATGTGGTTCTACCTGTGACTGTACCTGTCATCCCACCCGCCTGATAAAGGACTATTACAAACACCTGTAACATCGCTGTTTGTTCTGTTATACGACAGATACAATTTTGCATGGCGCCTTTAAATGTGTCTCTCACAAGGTATGTTAACGGTTCAGCAGATGTAATTGACTAACTAGATGTTTGGGCTGTGGTTACGGTCTGCATTGCCATTGTTTCCAGTGTGGGGGATGTAGGCGGGTATACGTAGCATATGCGGTTTTGTGGGGCTTGCATTTCTATGTAGTCCATATATATGTGTGTGGGCCCCTTCCCTAATTACAGTGTTATCACTTAATAGACTTTCGGCAATTTACTTTGGGCCGTTGTTAATTGGTTTCTATATGGTATGCAGGTGAGGTTGATACTTCCATACCTCCGGATGTACGGCGATATGTGCAGGGATATTTGTATCCCATGTATGTTTGTTCCAGATATTTGCAGTCATTGCAGTGGTGTTGGTGTCAGACCCTCTGTGACATGGCTTGCCACCTTTTCATATGGCCATAGTTGGACACTTGAGGGTCACACAGTAGTGTTTACAGACTGACATATGTCCACGGTCAGTACACAGGATAGCACATACTTTTATCCTCATTACATACCAATTGTTCTTGGTCCTTAATTTCTTGCATGTAACATTTCCGTTTCTTACATACAGGCATGAGTATTTCCTGCAACTATTGCATAATATTTGGGACATACTAATGTCCTAAACTCTCGGACAGTTGCCCTTTGTAATGTTTCATGTCAGGACACACCTGCCCGGGGGGGGGGTTGTCCCTCCCAATACGGGACAGGTGTTTACCGCATGCCTACGGCTAGCTATACCCACACCTACCGTAATCATTTACCTCCGAGTTGCCACCTACAGACACATGATACGGACACACACACACACACACACACTTTAGTCACACGGGAACACACATGGCACCCTCAACACACACATACACAGGCTACATCACTCACAACCACAGTTGTACATGGTACCTACGTGGACCGCACCGACGCCAGCGGTGACTACATGTCCTTACTATCATCATATTGCTCGTGGTTCTACTGTTCCAGTACTGTGTTCTTTCTTTCTTTCAGCCTCCTGGTTACGCATGTCGGTGTGTGACACGTTCCATAGTTGGTGGTATCCTATTTATTTGTACCTCAAAGGTGTTTTGAATGTCGTCGACCTATGTATATATTTGCAGATGTCAGTGACCCCTTGTATATCGACATATATCACACTATCGCCCTTTCTATCTGTATTATATATGTGTAGATATATATATATATATATATATATATATATATATATATATATATATATATGTGTGTGTGTATATATATATATATATATATATATATATCTATCTATGTATATATATATATATATATATATATATATATATATATATATATATATATATATATATAGAGATAGATATATATATACATACATACATATCTCGGACAGGGTTGGTGACAGGCATGCTACGCCTTTCATTGTGTGTTTGTCAGTGTATACTGTGTTTCCTGGACTCTGCACGTTTGTGTCTGTACCTGTCACATTAAACACATGCCATAGGTTAAGATTACCTCCCATCCCACTTTGCGAGGGACAGTCCCTCTTTGTGCAGTTGTGTCCTGCGAAATATTTGTGAACATAGCAAATGTCCTGCGACTTTGGGACAAACATATTCCCTATAGTTTATGTCATAGTTGCATAAAACACTTATTCTGTATCTGACCCACCTACATGTTACAGGACATGGAACACGTACCTGCGACCATTACTAGAATAAGCTTTTTATCTATGCAAAACACTGACGTTCTGGTTTTAGTACTGGCTGGGTGTATGTATCGTCCTGCAGACATCTGGTGTATGTCCCACATTGGTCATTTGAACTGTGGCAACCCTACCATACGTACATCTTGCCTAGCAATAGTGTTGGGTGATTGTATACATGAATGCCTGTTCCACTCCTGGCAGTAGCCATTTTACCCTTCAGAGCAGGCGCTATTTGTTCAGGGGTGACTAATACTGGTTTCACCTGTTCTGTACATCATTGACCGTGATCTGCGCAGTGGTCGGTGATGCTTAGCCATGTTTCACGCATATCCGTATAGTCATATTTAAATATCACTTACCAGCTGTGGACAATGCTTATTCCCGCTAACGTGTGCTACACATATTCTGATGACCTGCATCCGGAATGCATTACCCGCGCCATCAGGCTTACGTTACATCCCTTGTGGGATGTGGGACCGGGAACATGCACGACAGTCACTGCATGTACCACTTGGACATCTGGGGGTTGTACACAAATTATGTCATTTTATATGTGCAGTACACTACAGAAGTTACTCCACACTACACTCACATGGATAACTCCGTTAGTTTACAAATTGATGAGTCCTGTTAATGGTATGTCCATGTGATGTTTACTGGCTGTACTCCAGCATTGGGTATGTATATCACAATTAGCTACACCCGATAATTTGCTACACCTTCATATGACCGTGGATGCAGCATGCTGGGGTGACGAATGCCTGTCGGGTACATCCCCTGCCTTGACACAACATCCATGATTACATTTTGTGGAGTCCCTCAGTAACACAGCGGGGAATCCATGATGAGTGTGTGTAGGACAGTGCTTACACACATGTGCTCCCGTGATTGCCTCTGCTCCAGTAAGCGGCAGTTGCTGACTCGATGTTGTGGCAACGGGAGTCACTGTTTGCCCCGTTTGGTGTTTTGCCTCTGACAATCGGGCGTGTACCTACCGATGTACCTGAGAACCTATACACACAGCACCGACAGATGCTGATAGGCGCATCTACTGTTCAGGTGTTGACATTTCCGTGTTCCAATGGCTGTTGCGTGTACAATGTTTAAGGGCTGCCTATGTAGGATTCCACAGTGGGCCACCTATACATCACAATTTACAGGTAGACGTGTTTGTGTGCCATCCATGTTACTGTGTGTGCAGGTGGGGAGGGGTGTCAGTCCGTGGGAACCTACACTGTCAAGGTATGTGCTATACATTCCCTCTTTGCCAAGGCATAGGCATATTGGGCATGCCTCCGTCTGCCTACTGGGGCTGGCACAGTGTGTCCATGGTCTGGATCCCACTGTGCCTGTGTTGGCCTTGGCAATTGTGGTGGGATGTGAGGCCCTCCCCCATTTTGACCCTGCTGCAGCTGTTTCCCCAGGATCATATTATGTAGCATGGCACATACTATGAAGATGTGGGCACATGTGCCTGGAGAGTACTGCAAGGTTCCACCAGATATGTCCAAGCACCGGAACCATGATTTCAGCATCCCGAACACACGCTCTATGATGATTCTGGTTTGTGCGTGTGCCTCATTATGGTGTTCTTGCATTGGTGTGTGTGCATTTCTGATGGGGGTCATCATCCATGGCTCCAGTGCATAGCCAGCATCCCCCACAAGGTGGCCTTGTGGGATGTCCCCCCTCACAAATACCTGATACAGCTGTGAGGCATGCCAGATATGGGAGTCGTGGTAGCTTCCAGGGCTGCCAACACACACATCCATGATAATGCCCTGGGCATTGTACATGACCTGGCAGTTCATGGAATGGAATCCCTTGTGGTTTATGTAGCGCCTACCATACTCACCGGGTGGTGACTTGATTTGTATGTGCGTGCAGTCTATCGCACCCAGTACCTCCGGGTAGTTTGTCACACGATGGAAGTGACACATATTGCTGGCCAACTCCTCCTGAGTTTGGGGGAAGTATATATGCTCACTGGCATGTGGTAACATGGCATCCAGGAACTGGTGTAGTACCCCAGATGCCGATGCCTGTGAGATCCCCATTATATCTCCAGTTGGCCTTTGAAAGGTACCTGTGGCTAGTATTCACAAGCTTACACATACCTTCGTGTCCACTGGGATGGGTTCCCCTCTGTTGTTTCTGGTTCTCAGGCGTGGCCGGCACAGTTCTACTATTTGCTGTAAGATGTCCCTGTCCACCCTGTAACACTCTACTATCTCCAGATCATATAGCCCCTGGTAGGTTACCCTTGGTCTGAACACTCTTCTCCTCCTCCGAGGCCTACGGTGGTTGTCGGCATCATCCTCCACAACACCGTCGGTCTGTAACACATGCTGATGAATCACAGCTATGGCAGCTCCCAACATGAACATTTTAAAAGTTCCCCGTCTGTTTACACCTATGGTGCGGTGTTTGGGAATACACAGGTGTGTGTTGGGTGCTTTCACACTTTATACTGTTTTGCTGTTAACACTGATGATGTCATAGGGTGTGTATGTACGATCGTGGCTACAGGGTATCTTCTGTGTTTTATTAACGGAACCACTATTGTGCTGCCTTTGGTGTTGCATTACATTTGGATGCCATGAATTACCTCCTGCCCTTCCGTTTACATTTGTGCACGTTACACCTACCATTTGCTGGCATGCATCCAGCTGCCTGCTTTCATTTGTACTTTCCTAGACTTGGCTTATCTTGCGTAATGTGTGCTATTGCCGATCTACTGTGGGTTTGCTTTGCTCTGCTATGACAGTTCTCCTATCTTTGCATTCCAAGTCCTCCCCTCCTTTCTTTGCAATCCTATGCCTCCCCTATCCTGTTTTGCAGGTTTCTGCATGCAGGCTTGTCTACTGCCGTCGATTGGCCGCTGTGAGTTGATTGGTGTTAATTGCTTATTACTACACCAATTACCCTGCTTTGGCATTTCCTTCTTTTCTTCCCCTGACCTTCCTGTTTGTGCTATTGTTCACGGCTCATGCATCCGCTTACCGGGTTTCGACCACGATTTCATCCCCATACACATGCGCTTTCGGGTACCATGTGTGCTGTCAGCTAAACGGTTCTATACCTTCCTCCCCACCCCTGTCCTGCAGCTTTGCTTAGCAACGGCCAGGCCAGATTTGCATTGCTCCAATGTGCTTACTGATACGGTGGCACCCCATGTATCACCTCTGATACACTCCTCTGTGTTATAGCGCTGCGCAGTTAGGTACATCCTTAATCCGGCGGGACATTTGCAATTCAGTATTACCTGCCTCATTTGCATGGCATTGACTACTAATTCATAGTTACAGCACCGAACACTGTCACAGGCCCTTGGCAACCCTTGCGCCTTGCTTGTGGTGTGCCATGTCTACCATTGCATGTTATGGTGCAATCCTGATTTGTCTTTCATTGCGATTTTATGACATTTGTATATATTTCCTTTGTATTCCTGTTTGCGCACACATGCCCTGTGGTTGTACTGTGCGTTACTGTGGACATGACATTAAATGTTGTTTTTTAGGTGTTGTACATCTTTTCTTGTGCCATTGACTGTGTATTTCGCCATTGGTATATGTTAACTTTGTAATACATGAGTCTGGTCCACTTCCATAACTCCGATGTTCTGTTTGGGAAAATGTAAACCATGTTTCTTGGTTTACATTTCCATGGGCTGCACTACGGCTGCACCACTTCGTGAATCGCTGTATGCCTTCATTAGCATGGTGCGACACTGTGCATGGGGTGATTTGCATACCTATGCCGAGGGCTGTGTAGATCTGGCGTACGCCGGTAGTGCACGTGGAGTTGGTTCATACCCGAATCGCTCGGCGGACATATTTGGCGTTGTCCCGCATACGCTACGCCTGCACCTGGTGCAGGCTTCATGAATCCGGGGGAGTAACTATTTAGGCCTTAGGATGGACCATTCTTAAAAGCTGACATCTGGCACACCCTTTCCAAGGCAGTAAAGAAGGAAAGAGGCATTCCTAGAAGAAGTGATCCATGCATTCATTAGTATGATGATCTGTAGTGCCTTCAACCCAATAACTGAAGCAGAGTTTAGACAACAGTGCCCTGACTGCTTTTATACATTTCTTTTTTTTTAAGGAATTGTCAGTGTCCTGTACATTGTATTTGTGATTCTTCCAGATATTTCTGTCATATTGCTGCTTATGGTAGGTTACTCTAAGGGGCTACTTTATGTGGATTTGGTGATGACAGAAAATAAAGAATAGTTGTGTAAGAACTTACCATAACATTAGATATCTGAATAGATCACTGTTGCAGTATTTTTCACTAGATGAAAGTATCCTGTCAGGGATACCATACATCCAGCCAGTATACCAAAGTTTGAGCACCTTCCTCTTGTGACATTCCTCCAATGTATGACTTAGGCATTACAGTACCTGGTAGTACATAACTGACATACAGGCAGAATATTCCTTAGAGCTTTCTTGCCTCAGAAAGAGACTCATGTCATCAGGCTAGAGAGGGGAAATGGAAGGTCCACCATGGTCAAGGAAAAAGAGAATAAAGAAAAAAGGGAGGAAAGAGAGGGGTGCATATATTACAAAAGTGACAAAGACATCTACTATTATGGTAAATTCTTACATAATTGTACCGTGTTGGTCATTTGATCATTGTTGCAGTTTTGCTCACTGATAAGAAGATTGGAGGAGGACTGAGGTATAGAATTGAAGTCCAGAATGTCCTGAAGAATGGATCTAGCAAAATCAGTTCTGGTCCAAGAAAATACATCAGTTTCATTATGTTTCATAAAGGTATGACCACATGGCTGCTTCTTAAATAGTTCTTGAGTCAATACACTTCAAAAAATGGCACCAGAGGAAGCAATACCCCTAGTAGAATGAGCTTTGGCCTGGCCATGAAGAGATTTTCCATGAAAAGTATAACAAAAGGTTATAGCAAAGGAAGTCCATCTGGAGGTTGGTTGTTTTTATACAGAAAAAGTCATATTTTTGCCTTCATAGTACAAAAACAGCTGATCTTCTTAAATGCTTAGTTTTGTCCAAATGAATCTAAGCTGTCTGTGAACATCTAACAAATGAAAAAGTATTTCTCCCTTGTTTTGAAGATTAGGAAAATAATGCTTGTAAATGGATGCACTGATTAAAAGACATTTAATTTACCATCTTAGGCATAAAAGGGGTTTTTTGTCATAACAGAAATCCTGTCTTGATGAAAACTTTGAAATGGAAGAGAAACTATAAGAACTTGTAACTCTGAGATTCTTTTAGCTAAAGCCACCAACAAAACTGTTTTCCACTCACAGCAATTTAAATAAGCAGAAGAGGCAGGTTCAAAAGGTGAGATGGAAGAACAGATTTTATTGAAGGCATGATGTGAAGAACGCCTTTTAGGAATTGTTTAACCTTGAAACCTGAAGAAAGAGGTGGCTCCATAGGCAAACAAGGAGAAATGGCTGATGTGTCCTTTAATGGAATAGTATGGCAGTCAAGAGTTAAGCAGGGATACCCGATTTATGAGGGTCTTGTCATTTCTTTTGACACCAAATTGAAAACTTCTTCCATCTGGAAATGTATAATTTTATTGTAGCAAATTTTCTGGCCTCCTATAATACATGTAGCACATCCTCAGAATAAAAGGTGTCTGAATGGTATTAGGAGTATATCCAAAATGTCAGATTAAGAGTTTGCAAGTTCAGATAAATGAGAGAGTCCTTGTTGGAGTAAGTCCATCCTATGGAGTAGCATGTTGTTACTGCTCTTGGTTAGATGACATAGAGGGGAGAACTGATGTTGTCTGGGCCAAGAGGTGGATCACCAGCATAATCTCTGGATAATTCTTCTTGATTCTCAGAAATACTTTTGGAAATAGGAGAAAGGGAGGAAAGGCATAAAATTATTTTCTTTTCCATGAAATTGACAAGGCATCCATTTTCCATGCTTCTGTACATGAGACTGTGGAGCAGAACAGTCTGACATGCCTGTTCAGACTGGAGACAAATAGACCTCTCTTGGGTGTTCCCTACTAATGGACAATGTGTGAGAACATCTGTTTAGTATCCATTCATGAGGGTCTGCTTTAGACCTACTCAAGTAGTCTGCAACTGAGTTCATCTATGATGGGATGCAACTTGGTTAAGGAATAGAATGCAGTGAACAACAATTTCTCAAGTCCTCATGTTTAGCCTGCAGAGATGATAGGATTTAGCTCCCCCTTGTTTTTTATGTGGTATTGGCTGTCAGAACTCAAAAGGGTTCCTGGAGACCAAACATGATGAAGTGATTGAAGCACTGGGGTCAGAGCTTTAATTTTGTTGATATTTCAGTTTGTACATGTCTTATATTGATGACACTCATTGGACTTTTATGTCCATACAACAGGCCTTCAAAGTCAGGTCTGAAGCACCTGTGGAGCCTTCCTGACTGGGGAGAAGGAACCAGAAAGGACATTACTGGAGTGAGTGATATCTGGTTAAGCCATCAATGAAATTCCTTCTTCAAAAAGAGCAAGAAAGGAATTAGGAAGCTCAGGATGTGAAAATATTGTGCCCAACTTGTCTTGTAGCACCACAGAGTTCCTCGTTCGGATTCTGGCAAATGGTATCATAGGGCTTTAAATATATATCTTGCAGAAATTATTTCTAATGATGAAGAAATTGGAAATAGGAAGTTAGAAACTGCATTTTGTCTTGAGGAAGGAGTGTCATCATGCAAAAAGTGTTGATTTGACAACCCAGGAAATCCAAATTCTACGAAGGCTACAGGGTGGATTTCTTCAAGTTTAGTGTGAAACGTAGGAAAAAGAAATACATCCCCAGTGAACTGCAAAAGTTTGTCTTTTGAGGTCAAGCGGATTAGAAGATCATCCGAATAAAGATATATGTGTATACCCTGGAGCCTGCAGAATGCCACTGCAAGGGCAAAATGTTTTGTGAATATCCATGGGGCTGTAGGAAGACCAATGGGAAAAGCAGAACACTGAATATTCTGTGATTTCCATGAATATGAATGTGAGGACAGGTGTCCTTCAGGTCTGGAGTAACAAGACAGACTTGGTGTGTGGGGGGGGGGGTCATAAGAAGAAATCTTTGGAGAGATCATACCATGAATTTTGGAATTGTTAGTAAAGTCTTCAGGATCAACACATCCAAAATGGATCTCCATGTGCCCCCTTTATTTGGAACAAGGAATAATCTTGAATAAAACATGTTTCCTTTTTTAGTAATTTGGGACTAATTCCATGATCCCATGATGATACACAGCTTGTAAGACTGGCAAAACCCAGTGATCTTGGTGTGAGAGAACCTGAGGAATTTTGAAAGGATGAGGAAGAAGGTTCCAAGATAATTTAAAGCCATTCTGAATTATGCTGAAAACCTATTTGTCTGATACTTTTGATCTCCAAAGAGTTAATGACTGTGAAAGTTCCCTTGAAAGACAGGAGAGGGATTGGTAGGGGCGTTGGTAGTCATAAATCGGAAGGTTTGTCAGCAAAGGATCCTGTAGGTTACTTTGAATTCTGATTTAGATATTTCCTGGCCCTTCTTTTTTTTTTGAGAATTTTTTTACTACTTTGCTGAGATTTTGAAATTATTGGTGTTTGTGAAAGAAGATTTCAGTTTACAGGGATACTAATTTTGGCACTGTGGAGAGGAAAACATATTTAAAATATTGCACAATGCTTCTCCTCTTGTAAGGTTTTTAAAAAATTCAGTAGTTGTTGGACCAAACAGATTGTTTTTGTCCAAAGAGGAATCAAGCAACTTAGCTTTGAAATTAACATGCAAGAAGTATAACCATAGCTAGTGCAGTGGTTATCACTGTCACCCCATAGCAAGAGGTTGTCTGGTTTGATTTTCAGCTGGGGTGCCTTATGTGTAGAGTCTGCATGTCTTCCCTGCATTCGTATGGGTTCATGGGGGTCCTCCACATTCCAAAGACATGTGTCTGGAGCATTTCTCCCCAGGCCTCCGCTGAAAATGGGCTCTGTCCCACTGAAACTTTCCTGGTAAACAAATGTTAAATAAATAAAAATAAAATAAAATAAATACCTTCTTAAGACAAATCCAGTTGCTGCAGCCCTAGGAGAAGCATCAGCAGCACCGTAACCACACTTTATTATATATCTTGCAACCACTGTGCCAGAGGTAAGCAAAGATAATAAAGAAGATTTATTACCCGAGTCAGAAATGTCTGACATTAGCATGTTCGGGTTATCAAAAATAGACAAGAGGTATCCAGGACAGGATCTGGGTTGGAATTTGACATAATGGTTAAGGCCTTTACCTCATAGCCACAAGGTACACAGTTTGATTCTCACCTTTAAAAGGGAAACTAGCTAGGCTTAAAATGGCCCACAAGGACAATCAGCCTAGTACAGACCCATGAACCTATAGTCATATGGGTTTGGCAGTTAAAAACATGGTAAGAAAGTGTAGCAGAATTGTGCACTTTCTTTCCATAGCTGCCCGTAGCCCTACTGTCCTACTCATTAGCTAAAGCATTAGTAGAAGGCAAGTGTTAATTGCTTTGTCAGATTCAGGAGAAAACATTGTGTGGTCTGAGGAACGATTTTTATCCAAATATCAGAGAGTTTGGGACTTTCTGTGAATCAGGTAGCTGTGACTCAGAATTCACTCAGGCAGACAGGAAAGTTCCTGTGATGCATCCAGGAACAAACAGCTGACTGAAGACTAAGGGACATCCATCTTTAACAAGTCCTAGTGTCTCACTGGTATTTCAAAGAGTTGCTTCACCCCATTAGAAGCGCTGCAGCATATTGAAGGAGTCTTACCAAAAGACAATTCCAGTAGAGGGGAGGCAGAAGAAAGTTTATCTGGATCCTCTTACTCATAGTCTGTAGGTGACTGGATATATGAGGACTAAGTGAGAATCCACATCCAAATCTGATGAATCTTCATCTGAAGATATAGCCACCTTCCTCTTCTGGGGTATAGAAAGGGAGAGGAAAGAAACTGAGTAAGCTTCAGTCACATGGGAACTTTAAACAGCCCTTGAGAAAAGTTGTACCACTCCTGTTGTAGATCAACTGGAGAAGGGATAACAGGAGAAGAGGTATGCTTGACCAACCAGAGACGGGATAACAGGAGAAGAGGTATGCTTGACCAACCGGAGACGGGATAACAGGAGAAGAGGTATGCTTGACCAACCGGAGACGGGATAACAGGAGAAGAGCGATGCTTGACCAACCGGAGACGGGATAACAGGAGAAGAGGTATGCTTGACCAACCGGAGACGGGATAACAGGAGAAGAGGTATGCTTGACCAACCGGAGACGGGATAACAGGAGAAGAGGTATGCTTGACCAACCAGAGATGGGATAACAGGAGAAGAGGTATGCTTGACCAACTGGAGACGGGATAACAGGAGAAGAGGTATGCTTGTTTTCTTCTTCCTCTTTTTAGGAGTTGTTTTTCTTTCGGCTTTTCCCGGTTAGGGGTCACCACAGTGGAACACCGTTCCACTAATGATTGGTAGTAGATTTTTTATGGATGCCGAGGTGCTAGCTCGATGCCCAACCTTCAACGAAGGCACACCCATTCTACGCATGTCTTTCGAACACCACTCGACCGCTGGGAGGACATGCAGACTCCACACAGAAGGCGCTCCAGCCGAGAATCAAATGGGAAAACCTCTTGCTGTGAGGCAACAATGCTACCGCTGCATCACCGTGGCTTTTCCTTTCTTTTAGGGGTATCAGCGGAAATAAAATGAGTAGGAGAAGGAATAGACTCCTGATGTACCTCTATAAAGGTACATAAGATGTTCTCTCAAACAAGGATCTGTGGAATTCCATCTGGTCCCCTCAGAAATCAGTATTCATGGTTCCGTGTCATGGTGCCTTGCCAGCTGTCTGATTGGCTAGATGGGATGTGCCTACAAGCTGCACCTTGCAGACCACTGGAGGGGCATGACAGTTGTAGGAAAGTTAGAAACTGGGCAGTCTGTTGGCTCATCATGTACCTTGACAGAGATGTCCAGCTCTAACTGCACAATAGAAACTTCTAAAAAAAGGTTTTGGTTTATTCATTTCTGTTGTTGGGGAACATCCAAGAGAGAGAAGTCAGAGGCCATACTACCTCATGTATGCTCCTTCAGCCTTTGGTTCTCTAAATATATTTACACAAACGCTAAGCTACATTTGTTTGTCTTAAGGACAAAGGACTTACAAATGGACCACTCAGGACCTAGGCAAAATAAACACTTAGAATATTTGTCCTTGTTGGGAATCTGCCTACCATAGTCACATTTACCTTTCTTTGCTGACATGAAAAAAAATTAGTCATAAAGTTATGGAAACAGGAAGGCTCCACAGTGGAGATACTTATGTGTCAACAACAATTAGAAACTGACACAGGCTGTATGGCTAACAGACCAAATCAAGAGAAAAAGTCTATCTTTTCAGTGTGGCACCATGAAACTTCCCATGTTATATGCCTTATGTACTAGCATGTACTCTCATGCGTAAGTTGTAGCCTAGACATACAGTGTGAGAGGAAGGTGCCAAATCTTTGTTATACTGGCCAGATGTATGGTTTCCTTGGCAGGATACTTTGTATTAGTGAACAATATTGTAACACTGATCAAATGAAGGACATCATCAGTGTCGTGCAGATATGCTTCTGCTACCTGCAGGCATAACTCTCAACCTCTGAGTGCAAGAAATCTGGACAAAGCCTAAAATAATGGGGGAACAAAGGTCCAAAAATAGGGACAGATTTTAAATATTATCCTTATAAACTTAGAAAGTTGCTAAAATAACAGAATTTCGTTTGGCATGCATTTTCTGAAGGATACAAAGTCTGAAATTCAAATGTAAGTCTTTATTTATTGACTTTAGTCCCTTGTGATTTGCTAGAAAACCACAAATTTTATGAGGAACAGACAAAAAAATATAAGGCAATAATTTACACAGTATCTGAAAAGAGAGATATGCCTGCAGGTCTGTCTGTGATATAACTGATATGCCGGGAGGCAAGCACCTAACATGTTACTGAGTAATAAGGTAAGAGATATAGGTGTAGATTCTAGGTAGTATTTATTGCATTGCCACATCTACCTACCTCCACCTATTACAGTTTACTGATGTGAACATTTCTCTTCATGGATTGTGCAGAACAGGATACCAGCTGTGAGGGCTGCCACAGACTGGAGGCATGGCAGTGTTGCCATTACCGATACATGCTGTCCAGTAATATATATCTACACACTTATTGGACTAATGCAATTTTGGCACATTGCCCATTTTGTCTTCACTCTGCACATCCAGAAAATGTATAGGTGGATCAGGAATCTAAACTACAGCCCACCCTGTGAGGCTGTAGCTGGGGAGGATGATGAGGATGGGTACAGCCCACCCCTGTGAGGCTGTAGCTGGGGGGGATGATGAGGACGGTTACAGCCCACATTCGTGAGGCTGTAGCTGGGGAGGATGATGAGGATGGGTGCAGCCCACCCCCATGAGGATGCAGCTGGAGAGGATGAGGATGACGGGTACAGCTCACCACTCTGAGGATGCAGCTGGGGAGAATCTTGAGGATGGGTGTAGCCCACCTCCATGAGGCTGTAGCTGGGGAGAATGATGTGGATGGGTATATCCCACCCCCATGATGCTGTAGCTGGGGAGGATGATGAGGATGGGTACAGCCTACCCCCATTAGGCTGTAGCTGGGGAAGATGATGAGGTTGGGTACAGCCCACTCCCATGAGGCTGTAGCTGGGGAGAATGATGAAGATGGGTACAGCCCACACCATGAGGCTGTAGCTGGGGAAGATGTTGTAGATGAGTACAGTTAACCCATTTGAGGCTGTGACAGAGGGGATGATGAAGATGAGTACAGCCCACCCTGTGAGACTGTAGCTGATGAGGATGATGAGGATAGGTGTAGCCCACTCCCACAAGGCTGTAGCTGGGGAAAATGATGAGGATGGGTACAGCCCACCCCCAGTGAGGTTGTAGCTGGGGAGGATGATGAGGATGTGTACAACCCATCCCAGTGAGACTGTAGCTGGGGAAGATTTTGAGGATGGGAGTACCTTGTTAGAGGGGGTTTTGACCTCTCTCTCTCCATCAGGTAGCCAAGCCCCATTGGCTGTAATGACCCATCTGTTGTTACAGTAGGTAGAGGTGTCTTTCTTTGAGATGGAGTGGGGTACTCAGCTTGATCACAAGGGGCACCTCTGGGAGCAAACAGGAGATACAGTCACCTAACTGTGCCTTATACTTTGAGCCAGAGAAGGTACCTACCCATACCTCTGGTCATGCTGATTCATCTGCAGGCAATTGATCAGCTTAGGTCCTGGCTAGGCAGAATGGCTGCTTACACATTGCCCATGCCACGCACTATTCCCAGCCTAGCCTTCCACCTTACTATTTTGTGTAGATGCCTATCTTGTGCAGTGCTTAATCCCCCACACTACCATTTGCCTCCCTCTGTATGTCTTTGTCCATATTGTGCCTCCTGATCCCAGTGTGTGTATATCCACCCTTGCATGTCTGTCTTGTTATATATTTTTCTGTTTGCCACTGCAAATCAGCTACCTCTCTTTCCTTCCTTTGTTTTACCTTTAATTCCCCCTACACATTTGTATATAATAACTGGGGGGGGGGGGGGGGGAACTCAACCCAACACAAAAAGTTACTTAATCAGCCATATCCTGCGCACTCCCACATTTTCCTTCTATAGGTACCTCTGCTTACTACATTACCTCTTCCCTACATACTTATATAAATCTCAACCACTATATAGGAAGTTGATGTTTCCAAAATTGGCATTTCCAGCATTCAGCATATTACAATACACACACACACACACACACACACACACACACACACACACACACACACACACACATATTTGTGTGTGTGTGTGTGTGTGTGTGTGTGTGTGTGTGTGTGAGTGTGTGTATTTATATACATCTCATGACTATTGATCCCTTATTACCATTGAGTCATTTGCCTCTCTTTTTCAATAGTCATGTCTGACTTGTTAAGGCCTTCATTCATGCAATCTACCCATCTCTTGGCAGGACACCCTAATCTCTTCTTGTCTATTCCCTGTCTGTCTTAAATCTGCCATATCAAATCATCTTCTGCTTTCCTGTACATGTGATCAAACCACCATAATCTGTTTTTCTTTTCCTTATCTACAATCAGGGCTATTTTGGTTACATCTCTCATGTTCTCACTTCTGCATCTGCCCCACTGTGTGCATCTTCCTACCTGTCTCAGGCACTTCAACTTCATTACCTCAAGATTTCACATTTTGTAAAAACTAAATGAGAACTCCAGCCAAGCTAGAACTTTCACTGAGTGACCTCTCAATCCTCTTGTCTTACAGGCACATGATATATATGCAAATGACACTTATGAACATCAGGTGCTTTAGCTATATAGTGGTTATGAATGCTCATGACGTATTGCTTTTTAAGTCATTTCAATGGACAATTTCAGATAAATAAAGCCAAATGTCACTAACTATAGATATGCATATTTCAACCTTGTTATGACCTCATCAGCACTATAGATATGCATATTTCAGCCTTGTTATGACCTCATCAGCACAACACAAGCAACATGTTTAAGCCCACTAAACACAGGGATGTTATACCCAGCTGATGTCCATAACCATTAGGGTGACTGCAAAATATCCCTCTGCTTGTGCTGTGCTGATGAGGTCGTAACAAGGCCAAAATATGCATATCCACAGCTAGTAGGGTTTGGCTTTATTGGCCTAAAATTGTCCATTCAAATGACTTAAAAGAAATAAGTCATGGGCATTCAAAATCACCATATAGCTAAAACACCTGATGTTCATAAGTGTCATTTGCATATATCCCATGTGCCTCTGACACAAGAGGTTTGAGAAGTCACTCAGTGGAAGTTCTAGCTTGGCTGGAGTTTTCATTTAGTTTTTACTGATTGTTTTTTTTTTTCTGTGTGACCTTCTCACTCTTTGCTTTAAATTGTTAGTTGAGATATTTTGCAGTCACCCTAATGGTAAAGGACATCAGCTGCATATAACAGCCCTGTGTTTCTTGTGCTTAGTCAAACACTCTGCTTGTGTTGTGCTGATTAGGTTATAAGAAGGCTGAAATATGCATATCCACAGCTACTGGGGTTTGGCTTTATTGACCTGAAGTTATCCATTCAACTGACTTAAAAGCAAATAATTCATTGGCATGCCAAATCATCCTATGGCTAACATGCCTGATGTTTGTAAGGGTCATTTACATATATCCCATGTTCCTCTGATACAAAAGGTTTCAGAGGTCACTCAGTGGAAATTCTAGCTTGGCTGGAGTTTTCATTTAGGTTTTACTGATTTTTTTTTCTGTGTTGCTTTCTTGCTCTGTGTTTCAACATGCACATTTTAGTACCAAACAGAAACATTAGTTGTACCCCTTACTTTTAAACTTATCATTTTTGTTACACAGTACCCCAACACTTTGTTGGTTGCAGCAGCTCCAATTCTAACTTGACCTCCTGATTTAGACTTTCCTTCTCCTCAGCCAGATATCCTGGATTCTTATGTGTGTGTGCACGTGCACATGCATGTGTGTTTGTGTGATGAATATTGTGTGTGGGTGTGGGTGTGTGCACATGTGCATGCACGCATCTGTGTCTTTGTTCTTTTTCCATTCTGTTTTTAGATCTGTCTGATTTTTTTTTTTATTGTGATAAGCAACATGTTTTCAAAATGTGTTATCTGGCCTACATGTTCTTAGTTAACTTACAGCCATATAGGCTCATTCATTAATTTATCCATTGTTTCTTTCTCTCATTACCTGCTTAACCAAACTTATATTCACTGTAAGCAAACAGCTATAACATGCAAACATGTACATTCACTCACACTGAGACTTGTCAGACCAAGGTACAAAGTAACATGCTTATAAAATACTTGTTAATTTTCAGTGATCACACCGTGCTCTGTCAAGATATAAAGACTCAGGGGGTAGAAATAATCTTTCCTTCCTTCTTTTCCCAGTAAGGATGCTGACACTGGGTTGCTTAAGACATTTCATGAGAAGATAAAGGTATGGATAGGTACTTTAAAAGATGTTAAGTATGTCAGAAAACATTTTTTGAAGGTTACATTTGATGAAGAGTTTCAGTACTGTTAACCAAGAGAGCTGTGGAACTAAAAGTGGGGATAATAAATTCTACAGCTCATTTTTTTTTGTTTCTGGTCTTATATAAGGTGAAATGAACTCTGGTGTATGATAGTAAATGCTTTTCTCATTGTCCTGGCATATTCCTAGCTGGTGATGTTCAGAAGTTATTTAGAGTAAGTTGTAATGAAGAACCACTGACAAGCAGCCGCATTGTAGTGGGTCTTGTATTGATAATGAAAGTGCGGGTCTGGCATATATTTGACGGCCAGTAAATGGATAAGTCACTGGACAAGCTGCAATGGAGGCATACAAGAAAATAACAGTGTTAAAATTGTCATGTAAACAGGAAGTACAAAAGACGGTTAGAGAACATATAGCTTCAGAGCAGTCATGTATATACAGTGGATATAAAATGTTCACACACCCCTGTTAAAATGCCAGGTTTTTGTGATATAAAAAATGAGACCACAATAAATCATTTCAAAACTTTTCCCACCTTTAATGTGATCTCTAACCTGTACAATTCAATTGAAAAACAAATCTGTTAGTAAGCCAGTTGCTACACATGCTGTAATTGGCTTACTGTAGTAGTTATTTTGTTCTTTTTTTTTTTTGCTCTTCTATAGAAGAGCCCCATGTGGGGAGTATATCTGACTGCAATTAGCCGATTGCTAAAAGATGATCTGAAACATTTAGCTTAGATGTTTCTCACTTTAACAACTGTGCCGGAATGACATATTTTCACAGAAATATCACAACAGAAAAGAAGAGCTTCCTTAAAAGAGAAGAAATAATATAAGTCATTTCACAGACAGTGGTCAATTCCATTATGGCTGTTTCAAAGGTTACTACACACTCCAGGGCTTGCACATTTATTCCTCAAGTTTGTTGCACAGAGTATTGGATTGTTTAGGTATTTGGAGACCAGTGTTCTGATCTGCATGAAAAGGGTAAGAAAGATGGTCACTAAAATGGAATAGTAACAATCTCCATTGAGGAATAAACAGTTAAATCATATCCCAGAATTCACGCAACACAAAAATGCCTTCCAATAATATCTACAGATTTTATTGGCAATATAGCACATAGAAATCACCTTGATAACTTCTGATGCATTCAAAAAATACTAAAATTTGCATCTGTTATCCAGATAGCAGTAAATTGAGTTTATGCATATTAAATATTTGTTAAAATGTTTAGAATATGTAATTGCATGCAATACTGCAGAAAAAAAGTATTTATACTGTAATACCAAAGAAAATGCAACTGGTCTAAAAGCATTTCATCCCCACCCCCACTAGCAGGAAGAAAAATCGTCACTTGTGGGAAGCTAATTTCACAGTACTGAGCAGTGAGCACTCTTTATCTTGGAGTTACCTTCTTCTTAGAAAATGACTAAACTGTTTCACCTGCTGCCACGCAGTCATGACAGAAGGCTGTGAAGCTATAAATAGCAGAAGAAGACACTTTAAATTATCTGCAGAAAGAACAGATCTGACATAAGAGTGTAGCTGCAGCCATGACAGATAGTAGATACCTTCCCACTCATAATACAGATACTATAGTTCATGTTAGCTTTGCCATGAACCTTTGTGTTAATGTTACCAGGTCGTGAAAATCCCTGCGGCATTCACAGTGATGATTATGATTCCTCTATTGAAGTCTCTTTTGTGAATAGCTGAAGCATCGATCAAGTTGTCAAAGAATTAACATTGACAATACTGGCTGTGATCGGCTTAAAGTAGATGCAGCCCTTTAAATGTATCCTAAATCCTTTAAGTGTTTGGTAGCTTCAGTGTTATACACTAGTGCAGAAACATAATTCCATCTGTCTTTCATTCCTTATGTAGTGGCTGTTTGACTTATTGTAAATAAGTGTTATCTGAAGGTATTAGCAGACTTTAAGTTTAGAAAAGCACCTGCATTTTAGAATCATTTTGCACGACATAACAGGCACTGAAATGCAGTGCCATAATAAAAAGCTACTGCCTGTAAAACTTTCTCCTCTTTAATTATGATACACACACAGATGTGTTTATGTGTTTATGAACTAAGTTGGCTGGTATAGTTATATGACTCAATGTCAAGGTGTAGTGTGAAATTTGACAATGCACCGACTGTTAATTAATTAGTTAATTAATTAATTAATTTATTTATTTATTGTTGACCAGGAAAGTCTGACTAGGACAGAGTCTATTTTCAGTGGAGGCCCGGGAGAAATGGTCCAGACACGTCTTATTTATTGTAATCCACTTAGGCAGGTTATATATTGCAAAAAAAGAAAAAAAATTGCTAAATAAGTGCAAGTGAAAGGGAGCAGAGGATGCCTGCCTTTCACTTACAATGATGCTCGGTGGCACTCAGACTGTTTTGCCAACATTAGGTGATAGTAGTGTAAAGAAATTGGTCAATTTCCCCAAAGTTTTGCATTCTCATAGTATATATATTTATTTTTACAGTTTGTTAACTGTGACAGAATATTTATAGTTGTAGGGATGTCGAAGACAAAGACCCACATGTGGGGGATACAGGAGAGGTTGCTTCCTGAAAAAAAACATTTATTTTGTGTAATACAGTTTCCTTTTTAAAACCAAATGTTAAGCAATTTGTGTCTGATATGCTGAAATGGATTTACTATGAATAATTGCACAACATTTTATCAATAACAGTCATTTCACCCCAAAAATCCAAAACCTTTGGAGAGTAATGCTCTAAACAGCAGTACTAACAATGTTACAACGCACCTCCACTACATGGATTGAAAGCTGCCACACCCTTAAATATACGCTAACTCTGAGATCACATAAACTCAGAGAAGAGGGACCTCTATGAATCTGACTGCAAATATAAGATGCCAGCGATCTTACTGTGATGACCTGCTGAGTGTGAATCAACTGGCCACTGACAAACAGGTTTCCCATATCTATCTATCTCTACACACACACACACACACACACACACACACACACACACACACATATCTATATATATATATATATATATATATATATATATATATAGATATATAGATATATAGATATATACACATATAAAGTGTGTTTTCAACAAACAGAAGATCAAACCCACTTAAGCGAAAGTGCACTATATCAACAATGCACTTTTGCAAAAGCTGATTCACTGTTGTGCGATCTCAGAGTTAGTATATTTAAGCAGGGGGGGTGGGATTGCAGGGGGGCCTGCAAAATAGTATTTATAGTACTTTGTTTTGAATCGACTTTTGCGAAAGTGTACATTCGATGTAGTGCACTTGCACTTAAGTGGGTTTCTACATTTCTTGTTCGGGATTGTGAAATTTCGATCAAGAAACGTAGACCCATATATATATATATATATATATATATATATATATATATATATGTATATATATAAATATATATATGGGTCTACCTGATAATACCGACACGCCATAACACTGACAACAAAATAACCAACACAAAAAAAAAATGAAAAAAAAAGAAAGTTCAAAAACACGAAACTTCACATGCCCGACAAACCAAAATACCGACAATCAACAAAACAAATACCTTTCCCGAAAAACACACACACAACACAAGCACACCAAAAACCTTACAAACCTACACTAAACCTTACATACACAACTATCTATGCACTAACCTTAACCCAAACCCAAACCCTCAAGTCCATCACTATCGCACATTTACCTAACCCGCACCCTACCCTAACGTCCATCACTATCGCACATTTACCTTAACATGTCAGTGCTCTCAGCGTTGGGATTCTCAACTGTCGGTGTTCTCCATTGTCGATCTTCCAGTGTCGGTGTTCTCGTCGGTGTTTAGAACTTTTGGCGTTTTCAGGTAGACCTATATATATATATATGTATATATATATATATATATATATATATATATATATGTGTGTGTGTATATATATATATATATATATATGTATGTATATATATATATATATATATATATATATATATATATATATATATATATATATATATACATACACAGAGAGAGAGAGAGAGAGAGAGTTAAACCATTATGCAAACTGGTCTCTCTCTCTCTCTCTCTCTCTCTCCATAGAGAGAGAGAGAGAGAGAGAGCGAGAGAGAGAGACCAGTTGGCATAATGGTTAAGGTCTTTACCTCCCATGCACAAAGTTCAATCCTGACCTCTGACCAATGCCTGTTTGGAGTTTGCATGCTCTCCTTGTCTGTCTGTGGGGTTCCGCCAACCTCCAAAATACATGCTGAGCATTACAATCTCAAACTCACCAATGACTGGAGCTGTGGACAGCAGCACTGACTCTATATGGTGCCCTATAGGGGAAAGAGTTGTTCAGACCAGCTGATTTCGGCATCTACTGTGGTGTGCAGTATCCTCAAGATAGGAGAACATGGATCAGAGACTGAGCACCGTGGCAGGGCTAGCCACTCAGCGGTGTAAAATATGGCTCTAGGTGATACTGTTAAGTGACCATGGGTAGTTACCGGTGATAAGTCGGTTGAGGACCTGGCCTACTCTGATCTATGACTATGATTAATGGGGTGTATGTGCCCCTATGGACATTGCTACACTTCACTGATGGGACACTGGAAGAAGTGGGGATTTGTAGGAGGCTAGACATTCTATATATCCAAGATGGCAGTGAAGGCAAAGCCACTTGGCTTGGCTTGGGATCCCAGAGTTTACTACTCAGGAGGACAGGGCAGGCTTGAAATGGTGTGGGTACTGTGGTGTGAGAGAGAGAGAGAGGCTTCAGGAGATAGTGAGGGATATCATCAGAATTAGTGACAGACTCATGGCACTCAGACTCCGGTGTAATGATAGGGGAGTATTCTATGCCCCACAACAGGGCAGGGCAGTTGCAGGACCATGGTGATAGTAGTCCTCCGCATAACCACTAGTTGCCACACCCAGCTGCAGCTCAAAGAAGGCTCTAACCTAGAAACTGGAGACAAAATACAACAGTTCAAGGAATTACTCAGGGCTGTAGCACTCTAGGTGGAGATGAAGAAGAATGGCAGTGTGAGGACTACAGAACAGATTATGTGGCTGAGTCAGAGTGAAGGAGTACAGGAAAAAGTGGGAGATAGAAAAGGCTGATCAGCTAAGAAGGAATACTGATAGGTTGGAAAATAGCAAAGAATAGAGCCTACTCTACCAACTACTGTAAAGTGACTCATTAGGTGGCACAAAGAAACTGTATCAGGTTTCAAGGCAAAGATAAAGAAGATAGTCAAACACCCTTCAGAAGGGATGCCAGCACCCTACTTACCAGTCTGATGAGATGAGCAGAAGAAGAGCCTACCCTACAAGAAGTAAAAACAGCACTAAGGAAAATGAAGTCAGGGAAACAGCAGGCTCAGATGAGGTCACAGCAGATATGATAAAGATGCTGGGTGAGATAGGGGAGAAATGGCTCCTGAGGGTACTAATAGCAGTGTGGAGAGAAAGGTGTATCCCAGATGACTGGAGAATAAGCATACTCATGCCAGTGTACAAGAACAAAGGGGACATTCACAACTGTGGGCAGTACGGAAGCATTAAACTCCTATCACATTGCATGAAAGGTCTGGAGAGGGCTCGGATACACAGAGCAGTAGAATGTAAGATGGGAGGTGAGCAGTTTGGATTCAGATCAGGGTGCAGCACAACTGACCCAATGTTTGCAGTGAGACAGATAGTTAAGAACAAGCTAGAGAAGAGGAAAGAGTCAAACTGGGCATTCCTACACTAGGAGAAAGCATATGGAAAGGTCCCAAGAAAGCTGATCTGGGCAGTAATGTGGTGGTTTGAAGTTCCAGAAATGTTGATAGAATTAGTGCAGGCTATGTACAAGGACCCAATGGCTCAAGTATGATCAGTGTTTGGCCTCACAAAGGGGTTCCCAGTGGGAGTGGGTGTATACCAGGGTTCAGCTGTCAGCCCGCAGCTGTTCATATTGGTGATGGACTACATTAGCAAACAGACTGGTGGAGATGACAGATCAACAATGTTGCTGTATGCAGATGATGTGGTATTAGAGACAGACTCTGAGCAAGAACTCCAGCAAAGCATAGAGCAATGGAAGGCAAAACTGAATGCACATGAAGTCACATGGGAAACTAAGCACAGATAAAACAGTGGTAATGGTAGCAAACTGGGGAAATCAGAAGGAGCTGAGAATTGAGATAGATGGGAAGACAGTGGAACAGGTAAACAGCTTCAAGTATCTGGGAGGGGTTGTTGAGAAGAAGGGAAGTCTGAATGAAGAGGTCAAAGCTAGAATCAGAGGGGCTGCAGCCAACTGACATAGAATAGAGTGTCATATGTAGTATATGAGAGAAGAATGCCAAAGAAGCTGAAAAGTAAGGTGTACAAGAAGTGGTGTGACCAGTACTACTGTATGGTACAGAAACCTGGGCAGTAAAGGCAGAGCAGATGAAGAAGCTAGAGATGATGGAAATGAAGTGCCAGTGAAGGGTGGTAGGATGTACTCTGTGGTCCAGATGAAGAAATGAGGACATAAGAGCAGAAGCCAAAGTAGGTCCAATTACAGAAAAGAACAACGAGAACAGATTACTGTGGTTTGGACATGTGCAGAAAAGCAAAAGTCAATCTGCTGAAGAAGATTTGGGACAGACAGGAAGAAGGTAAGAGGAAATGAGGACGTCCAGCAGAGAGGTGGATGGACTGTGTGAAAGAAGATCTGCGACAGTCAGGCATGAGGGTTGAAGAAGGCATGTGGCATTGAATCGAGAGAGATGGCGACAATTAACATGATTCCCTGACCCCATATAGAACATGATCTCTCTCTCTCTCTCTCTCTAGATATATATATATATATATATATATATATATATATATATATATATATATATATACATGCATACATATATATATATTATATATATATATATATATATATATATATATATATATATATATAAAATCTTGATATATATATATATATATATATATATATATATATATATATATATATATATGTGTGTGTGTGTGTGTGTGTGTGTGTATAAATATATATATGTGTGCGTATGTGTGTGTGTGTGTGTGTGTGTGTGTGTATCTAAATGACTATCAATATATCTATCTATATATATATATATATATATACATAGACATGTATATATAGATACAGCTATTTGACAATATGGTTAATCCCATGAATGTTTTCTAAGTGATGGTGTTATATTGTACATATCAGTGTAGTGTCATGTTCTGATAATTTGCTATGTATTTATACTCCATTACTGTGTTTCTCTATCAGCATATTTCCTGATAAAACTGCTTTGAGATTACATTCATACACTTTCTTAACATCATTCTACTCTTATATTTCCCCAATATTCTCTTACTCTGACTCATTGTGGTCCTTTGTCCATCTCTTTTATTTGTATAAGTACTACCTATATTACCACAATATAATTTTACAGCTTGGTAGATTTTTTTCTTTGTTTCATTTTAGAAGCTGAGGTCACTGCATCTGGCCTCAGTCTCGCAGGAGCTCTGCCACAACACCCTACACCTACAAGTTTACTGAGAATTTTGTCACTGTTTAATGTAAGCATATTTATCACAAAGAACCTTGCTGCATATTACCTTTAATCAGTTAAATAAATATCTGGTTTGTGACTGAAAGTCTCTGTGAAACAGTCTGTGTGTTCTTAGTACCTACAACTAAATTGGCCATTTCCCCCTTTTGCTTGACCAGAAGGCAATACTGCATATGTCAGTTATTTAGTCTCAGGAAATGACAGACAACCTAGTTTACTTGCATCTCTTTGTTAATTGCTTTGTTTTGGCTATACACCAATTGCTTTCAGTTGTAAATTGATTTGAGGATGGAAAACCCACTACACTACCTCACTTCACACCCACTCTATGTTACTCTAATATTATATTTTCTACATACACATTTCACTTATGCCTCTTATTCCAAATTACTCCCCGAATGACCTTGCTGCTTCTGTACATACACTTCTGTTTCTTGTTTCATACTTTCCTATCTCTATTTAATTTCCATCCCCACTCACAGCTATCTTTCTCCCTCCCACAAGTCTTTGCAGCATAAACATTCATAATCACAACTCTCCCTAACAGTGCATATTTACTCCTCATTGTATTTTTTTCTTTTCCCAAATAAACCCTCATTTCTTCTTATGTAATACTTCTCTCCTTACCTGTCCTTTTGCAGCTTTCAGAATCCGCCATCACCGAGTCTCGTACTCCCTGCAACTTCTTGTTTGCTTCTTCATTGCTACTTCCTCACCGCCTGACATCTATAAAATACAGATTCCTGTGCTTAATTATGTTACTCTTCACCTTATCCTGTATTCCTCTCCTCCTACAGTGCCATCTGTCATCCTACCACAACTCAATAATATATTGTAACATCTCTCCAGCTCTGTCCCAAACGCCTTTCCATACTTCCTCTTTATAGTCTCCACACATTGCACCAACCCTATTTAACATTGTACCTCAACTTTATTCCAAATATAGGCTGATTAATTGCACTTCATCTCAAACCAAAATATAATTAAGTGCAAGAATCATCTCCAAAATAAATAAATACATAAATAAATAAGTATGCATCATTTCCCTTCTACTAAAATAATTTTATGAGGAGCTATACATCCTAAACCTGGCCCCATCTATCACAATGAACATAAAGATAATTCTCTCTCTTACACTTCTCTAACCCAACAACAGCCAATTCCCAACCCTGGTGATTTAATTTTGGCTGCTATAAATGTCAGAAATATAAGAAATAAAACTGCTGAACGACATGCCTTTATTACACAACATAAGCCTGACGTTCTCGCTTTAAATGAAACTTGGTGTAAACCCAGCATAAATGACTATGGAATTATACCTCCTAGCTATAATATCATCCGTAATGACAGTATAAAGAGGACAGGTTGTGGTATTGGTTTAATATTTCCCAGTACTTACCAAATCTCACCTTACAGGAAACCAACACCAAAATTCAGTTCAGCGGAGCTTCTTATTGCTTTCCTCAAAATAAACAAATTATAAACAAACATGTATTAGTGTCCTTTACATCCCTCCTGGTGACAATACAGCTATACCGGAAGATATCCTGCATTGGATATCCATAACATTTCCACAAGAAAAAATATTACTACGTGATGTGAATGTCAATTGGTTGGACAAAACCTCTAATTCCCCTACATCTAGCATGTACTTATATAGATTCATAGGTAGGTACTAGGCTATTAGCCCAAGGGCCTAAGTAAGCCTAGCCAACAAGGATCCCTGGCTTACGCCACCCAAGAAAGTTATTTTCCTGTGCACCTGTTGAGCAGAGCTACAGAAGTGATCCCTGGGGTGTATTTCCTATTTCCTATCCACTCATCAAGATTTTTCTTGAAGAGTGTTAATGAGGAACTTTGCCTGATATAGATGGATAGTTTGTTCCAGAGTATGGGAAGTCCCTGGGACAGGAATCTATCCCTCCAGCATGTCCTGTTTATTCTGATGACAAGGTTTAGGTCTCTAGAGGCATGTAGCCCAGAGGGATTGGGATTTCGTTAGGTGTAGCATGTCCAACAGCTCTGGGTTTGACAAAGCTTTATATATTAGGCAGAGATCACCACGGAGTAGGCAATATGCTATGGAGTAAAGCTGGAATTTTATGAGACGGTCACTGTAGGGCATCTGTTTTAGGCCAGTAATCCTCTTTGTGAGGTACTTTTGTGGCCTTTCCAGCTGCTGCAGATGTCTTGTGAAGTACATTCCAAAAGGGGCATTGTACTCTATAATGGGTTGAATGAGTGTCAAGTAGAGGGGAACAATGACCTCTTTTTTCCTGGGTGAAAACCCTTTTGTTATGAGGTGTGCCACTTAGAAGGATTTCCTGATTACTGTGTCGATGTGATTATCAAAGGAGAGACTACTGTCCACCTGGTGTCCCAAGGTGTCTTATCACACATTCATCATTAAGTAGACTGCCACCTATGTGGTAGTTCATGGGTACAGAGTTTTTACCAAAGGGGATGACACTGCACTTTTTGGCATTGAGCTTGAGGCCATGGCTCTGACACCAGGCATATGTCTCAGCGAGGCCGTTCTGTAGGATGTGCACATCATTTGGACACTTGACTATGGCTCCTAGTTTGCAGTCATCTGTGAACTTTATTAACCAAAGGCCTTCTGTGTTAGCCTGTACTTCAGAGAAGTAGATACCAAACAGGGGAGGTTCCAGCACTGAACTCTGTGGTACTCCACTTGTCACTGGTTTGAAGTCAGATTTGGAGTCTGCAACTTTTACAGTGTGGGTTCTGTCAGTGAGCCAGTTGGCAACCCATCTTGTGATATAGGAATTTATACCTAGTTTAGTGAGTTTAGCTATAATTCCAGAATGGGGGATGGTGTCAAAAGCCTTGGTGACATCAAGATAGGCTGTGTGAACCACCTTACCCTCATCTACGGCTTTGGTGACTGCCTCAAAGAAGTCGATCAGTTTCAAGAGGCATGATCTGCCTTTCACAAACCCGAACTGGGATATGGTTTCCCACAACTAATTAATAGCCCCACACATTATAGCAAGACATCAAATTCCCTATCAGATTGGATCCTAGTATCAGACCCTAGTAAATAGTCCACATCAGGGACAATGTCAGACTCTCTCAGTGATCAGCTCACACATCCAGTTATACAGTATATTTATAAAACAACATGTAACCTTTCCAAGTTTAACCCAGAAATGTTCATTACTACACTATCATCTATTAACTGTAACTTCCTAAAAACCCTCCCCTTAAACAATACTGTAATTGGATTCAGTACAACTGCTCTAAATAGCCTTGCATCTCCTGGAAAGAAGAGACTGAAAACAAATAATGCAATTTGGCTAACCGAAAAGAGCAGAATGCTAATGCTGGTTAACGAAAAAAAACATGGAAAGAACGGCAAAAATATAAAACACCTCAGTATCTTAAAAAGCTGCAGAATGTTTTGCAATCAAACTAAAAAAAGCAAATAAATGAAGACAAAAAAATATACTCGAATAACTTTCAGAATAATACTAAACACAATGGTAAAAAATTTTGAATATCCATTAAAGAAATCTTATATCCCGGCCAAAAATTCAGCACAAACCCTCTCCCAGTAACTTACCACATGAAACTGCAATACAGTTCAGCTCTTATTTTATAGATAGTAGAGCATCTCTAACAAGGATTCCTCATCACCTAATCCCAGCTCTGCCCACCACAGCCACATATAACCACATCCACTTTCACCTTCAAACCTGCGCCACATCCTATATAAAACTACAAACTGCTCTCTTCTTCAGCTGATGACCTTCCACGCAAGCTAGTAGCACTTCCTATTCTGTCCCAATCCTTATAAATAGGTCCATCTGGGAATCCCAATTCCCTCTCGCTGGAAAAAATCACACATTATCTCTCTGCACAAAGGAGGAAATTCAACTGACATTTAAAATTTTGGACCTATAGCAATGTTATCTCCCTTCACCAAAATACTTGGATAATGTATTCAAAAACAATTGCTAGATCATCTCCTGCAGGAAGAGCTTTTATCGTCTACACAACATGGCTTCTGTGCTACCCATAGTACTAGCACTGCCCTTCTAACCTATATAGATACTATCAGAAAGCTAGAGGTAATGGGCAACATAGTCTCTTCCTTATTTCTATACTTGTCTAAAACCTTTGACACAGTTTGTCACTGCAAACTTCTACTTCAAATGTCGTCACTAGGTCTCTCTCAGCCCATTCTTCCGTGCTTCAAAATCTAACTGCCCAATAGGTATCTTTCAATAAAATGGATCTCTACACTGTCTTCTTACTTCCCATTCACCACTGGTGTACCACAAGACTGTATCCTCTGTCTCCTCCTCTTTAACATTTTCACCAACACCCTGTACACTTCCACACAACAGGCCACACTAATACAATACGCAAATGATTCTACTCTCATTTGCACATCTGATAACATGGTACACCTCCCAAAAACTACCCAGAAATCTGTAACAGTGACTGAAACATGGCTTTGTAACTCACAACTCATGCTCAACACTAAAAAGACCAAACAACTACTTTTATCCCTCAAATCCCTCTCTCATGGAAAAAAAAACAAAATTTAAAGTCCTCTCTTTCGATAATACAACCATTGAAGTCTCTTCTCATAGCAACTATTAGGGCTGATAGTGGATAATAATCTTACATTCAACCTCTTTTGGCTTTTCCTGGTTAGGGGTCGCCACAGCGGGACTCTTCTGCTAATGATTGGCAGTGGATTTTTATGGAGCCGAGTTGCCAGCCCGATGCCCAACCTTCAAAGAAGGCACACTCATTCACGCATGCTGCACCTACTTGCATGTCTTTAACGTCACTCGACCCTGGGGAGGACATGCAGACTCCACACAGAAGGTGTTCCAGCTGGGAATCGAACGGGAGAACCTCTTGCTGTGAGGCGACAATGCTAACCGCTGCACCACTGCGGTCATGCAATCTTACATTCAACATACATATACAAAATTTCATAAGAAAAAATGATCAAAAACTAGGGATGCTGTACAGATCCAAACACTTTCTCACTGATGCAACTAAAACTATACTTGCCACCACTTATCTCCTCCCCACACTTCTTTATGGTGCTCCCATCTGTAGTAACCTCCAAGCTTCACAAAAATTAAAACTTGAAAAATGCTGTAAGAATGTTGCTAAATTTGTAGCACATACTGTGTTTAGAACCCATCACTGTATAGCACTGAAAAGCCTATGTTTGACAGAACTGCCATATCAACTGACATATAAACAGCTTCTTATCACCTATAAAATTATTCAGCATTCATCTACCTGTCCAGCACTAAAAATCATTCTACTCAACTATGTACCAAGTCGGTCTTTGCAATCTAGTGACCAAAAACACATGTATGTTTACAAATCTAACAAACCTGCTGGGCATTGTCTATACTTGTACAAGGTTGCTAAGGCTTGGAATTCCCTACCTATATCCATCAGGTCTATACCCTGCCTCCCATCTTCCAAA
The DNA here is from genome assembly GCF_019279795.1 of Protopterus annectens. Classification (NCBI taxonomy): domain Eukaryota; kingdom Metazoa; phylum Chordata; order Ceratodontiformes; family Protopteridae; genus Protopterus; species Protopterus annectens. The sequence continues at coordinate 698,748,083 of NC_056736.1, forward strand.
ACCACTGTGAAAGACTTCTAGTGAAAAATCTGTCTCTGTTCTCACTCAAAACCAGGATGAACTATATCCATAAATATGTACAAGTACCTTTTCATTTCTTATACCACCTTACACTCCCATCTTCACTTACTTCCTTACTGTTATCTAATTCACTTCCCTGATTTTATCTCTAAATTTATCATAAGCGTGTTTACCCTCCCTTCATATTGCAATACTTATTTGTATTAGTCTAATTTACCTTTAATTTCTCTACAAAGTGTCTAAAAGTTCTCTAAATATTACATGATTGTCATATATATATATATATATATATATATATATATATATATATATATATATATATATATATTGTATTGATTCTTAACCAATGTTTTACATTATGTCTAATTTGTTATAATTATTTAAACTGCTGATGTTTTTGTTTTATTTTTGAAGATTGTAAAACTATTGTTCTTAAAATGTCTTCTAATAATTTGAAGCTTTTCTCCCTGGGCCTCAGATGAAAATATGCTTCTACCCAGTCGGACTATCCCAGTAATCAAATGTCACTACATACATGCATAAATAAATAAATTAAATTAAATTAAATAATTATATCTGTTTCTCTCTCTCTCTCTCTATATATATATATATATATAAATAAATGAAATAAAATAATTCTATCTGTATATATACATATATATATATATATATATATATATATATATATATAGGTCTACTGCTTTTGGTCGAATTACATTTGGTCGAAAATTATTTCAGGCAGCCCACTTCACTGAAAGCTCATTTGATTGAAAGCTCATTTGGTCAAATTCCATTTGGTCGAAAATGGAATATAACCCCTGCCCCACTGTAGTACAACCCTGACGTGAGAATATAAAGTTGGAGGGCACAGCCCCTCACATTTTGCAACTAGTTTTTACTGACATTATATGTTTCAATGTATTTTTAATGGATACAAATGTATATAATAGTGCATACACTGCAATTATGTGGGGGGCTGTGTCTCCCACACCCCCACTTACTTTATATTCTCACTCCAGGGTCGCACTGGAGTGGGGCAGGGGCTATATTCCATTTTCGACCTAATGGGTTTTCAGTGAAATGCATTTTCGGTGAAGTGGGCTGCCTGAGATAATTTTCGACCAAATGTAATTCAACCAAATATAGTAGACCCATATATATATATATATCTATATCTATATATATCTATATATATGAAGAGAGAGAGGAGACACATATACACACACGTGCACATACACATGCACACACATACACACACACACACACACACACACACACACACACACACACACACATGCACACATTTATTATATCTATATATTTTATTCTTGTCTATATCTATATCAATATCTGTATCTATATCTATGGGTCTACTTATTATAGTCAAATAATCCAAATGCCAATGTTCACAATTTGTTGTATCTTTCGGCTTTTCCCGGTTAGAGGTCGCCACAGCGGAACTCCGGTCCGCTAATGATTGGCAGTAGATTTTTACGTACTGACTTGCCAGGCCTGACATGCAACCTTCAAAGAAGGTACGCCCATTCATGCATGTCTCCACACAGAAGATGCTTTAGCTGAGAATCGAACAGGACAGCGTCTTACTGTGAGGCGACAACGCTACTGCAGCATCACCACCGCAGCATTGTCGATGTTCACAATATTAAACAAAAAATGTCAACATTGCACAGGTCAGCATACTACTATGCATTTGCAAAAATAAACCTTTAAATATAAACAAAAAACATTTTTTTTTGCAGATGGACAAGTCCCCCTGCACCCCATACCCCTTGCTAATTATGCATGATAATGAATCATTTATTCCAAACAAGAAATATGAACGAGCTATACTTATGGAATATAGTAAACATACAAATGAAATTAAGCATATAGTGAACAATTGGGATATATTTAAGATTTGCCAAGAAATGTTCAATTTATTATGCAGGGAACTATTATTTACATATAAGACATATACTATACATAGACATATATATATTATTTACATATATTATTTACATATTATTTTCATGTAAGATGAAACATATTTTAGAGGTGGACCAGTATATTACACACTGTTCTGGTAAACAAAAGAAAGGGATTGTAAAATGTGCTTTTTGCAGACATTTGTGCTTATATTTTGGAGGCAGACACAATTGTTTTAGAAAATGGATAAGATCCAGGATGTATTTTTATGGAGGAAACTGTCAAAGTAAGGGGGTAGTCTACTTGATAAAGTGATCGACCTGTCTGGCATTTTATGTCAGTAAAACTGAAAGAAATTTGTGTAAAAGGATTTACGAGCACTTGTATGACATAAAAAATAGGAATGTTAATAATGCATTATACAAATATTCTATCTGCTGTGTATAGTTTGACAAATTTCAGTTTGATATACTAGAAATGATTATTCCCAACCCTAGGGGAGGTGAAGGTCAAATAAAATTAGAACATAAAGACCTTTTGTGGCAACTTAGGTTAAATGCTAACCACACCCCAGGTCTGAATGACTTTTTGGGCAGGATTCACGAAGCCTCCGTGTAAGAGTTACAAGGCTTACACGGAGGCTGCAGTTAAACGGTGTGACGTCAGCATGTCATGCATATGCATGAGGGCATGCTGAATCACACCTAAGGCTTACACGGTCCATGGAAGACAGTAGGCGTGTCCGTAGGCGAGCCTGCAAGCGCACGCACAGAAGAGTAAAAGTCCCGAAAGTAAACCCCCACACAGAGTACGTGTAAATGTGAATAAACACAACACAACACATGCCCCCACAGACTATGAACATAAAATATATAAATGAACATGTTATATATTTTTTTTAAATTGTAAAGATGTTTGCCCGTGAGTGCGCTCGTTTGCGTGGGCGTGCCCGTAGCTTAGCCAGAGTTAGCAGTCAGTGGAAAAGCATATAAGAACTACATATGCAAAGTAAGCCAAGAAGCAATAGCGTAGCGATAGAGACGTCGGCCCCCCCAACATCAATTTTTATTTTTAGTGAAATAAGCACGAAACAAGTCCCTGACATATGTGTACACATATAAAATTATATTTTATGTAAAATGTAATGAAATGGGCCATTTATTTTGAAGAAATGTGAGATAACAAAATAATAAAAAATGCCAGATGTGCCTATAGCTGAGCTACAGTTTAACAAGTTGAGTGCATCTGCCCGTAGGTGAGCAGTGGTTTAACAGGTGCAAAATGAGTGCCCGTAGGTGAGCAGTGGTTTAACAGGTGCAAAATGAGTGCCCGTAGGTGAGCAGTGGTTTAACAGGTGCAAAATGAGTGCCCGTAGGTGAGCAGTGATTTAACACGCTGAAACTTTGTGCCCCTAGCTGAGCTGAGCTTAATATGCGTGCTGACAACCAAATGAAGTGTAAACCAGGTCAGTAATCCTCTCCCTGTAATTGTAAATAAATATAAAAGTATGACAGTTAGCAAAAGAGTGCAGTGTAGTCACTAGGTAATAAAATGTGCAAGTAACAGTGTAAGAGGGTTTGCAAGTATTGCTTGATTACAAAAGTGTGATGCAGTCTGTAATCCAAACAGAAAAATGAAAAAGTCTGAAATAAAGTCTGAAATAAAGATGTCCCACCTGTAATATAATAGTACATAACCTGCAGCAGGCTGAAAAGTACAGCTGCAGAAGCTGAGTAAAACACATGTGTGAAATATATCCCTGTTGAAATACAGAAACATGACAGAAGTGAGACTGTTGGAAAGGATTGTAATAACTACATGTAAAACATGTCAATAAAGCCTAGAATTAAGTACCATCCTGAATTTTAAAAATAAAACAAGTGAGAGAGTGTGAGAAAGAGTTATGAATCCACCAATAAAGTAGTATTAACTCCTAAATAAAGTATACGTCAGTCAGTACAGAATGAAATGAATGTGACAAGCAGAACCAAACTGCAAAATGTGTTGAAAATGTTACTGCAGCTGGAATGTGTATCCCAAAATCTGGATATGTTGCTCTCAGTCTGCAATATGCAGATAGTATGGTTGTCTGAAATACCAAACATCCACAGTTATCTATAGCTATATAAAGCAAATGTAGCAGGATTATGTAGCTGTAACTGATGTAGCAGTAACATTCCTATCACCAACTTGAAGTAGTTATCACATAGGAAACTGTAGGTAGAACTGTAGTGTGTATATATCTGCAGCTATTAGAAATGTACAGCATATGTATTGGTATTTGAAGGTGTTAATTAAATTTTCTTCACCCTACCCTATAACCACATATAATCCATTCCACGTGAAATTGGTATGTGCAATCACAATTAACACCCCTGGACATTTGTCCTGTTGGGTTATACATATTTGCATGTATGTTGATGCATCTGCCCTGTTCATACATCCAAACCTGATGGCCTGTTGCCATCGATCAACCCTGCATGTTGTTGGACTGTGTATTGCTGTTCAAAATATGCATGTGTTTTGAATATCTGGGTGTTTGGTTAATGGGAATACTAATGCATGCTGTTACAACTAATTGTGAATGGTATTGTACGTTACTAACCCAAACTGTCATGACATAATGCAAAACATAAGACGACAGGGAAGGTGGGTTCCAGCGGACCCACCTCTCCCACTTCAGCTGGTGAGTGCACCTGGCAGTAGTGCCCAGTCCGGACCCTCCTCCGGTGGCCCTGTGCCACCTGCGGGTGGAAGCGCTGCAGGGGATGGGGCTCATCCCCCCTCTGCAAGTGTGGCTGGAGGAGAACAACCACTCACCCTCTGTAGTGTCTGGACTGTGGTGCGTAGGGAGATCCAGGAAGCTGTTCTTGGGCCCCTATGCCAGCTTGAGGCACAGGTGGCACAACTAACGGGCGTGCCTGCTGCCTGGCCTACACAGCCCCCAGCACAGCCCCATCCTGGGCTGTGAAGGCACAGTGGCAACTGTCCATGGGTGGGGATATCAGTTCCAGTGTTGCCACCTGTGGGCTCATGGGCTCTAGATATCCAAACATCCGTCCCTCTCAATTGTGTAACCCCCCCCACATGTGTCATACACCGCCCCTGTATACGTCTTGTTTGTCTTGTCTGTTGACCTACCTAACCTACCTCCCCAGCTATACTGACTTCCTGTACCTGACATACCACTCTCACCTGTACCCACAAAAAAATTACGCCCCATACATAGCTGCCCATTTCGCACACATGTCTGCTGGACATGGAAACTGTCAATTACAACTGGCTGTACAACAAGTATTATTCTTGTCCTCACACCTCTCTCAGGGGTGGAAGGTTTCAAATGTCACACCAAATTACAAACATATGCACAGCTGTTGCTGATGAAGAAATGGGCAGCTATGGGCCTTACCTACATCCCTCCTGCAAAACCCGAGCTTGTTTCCCCTACTGTCTTACCCTCTTTGTGACCCCTTTTTCACCACTTTCCTGTCTCCCCATTTTCATTTCTTTCAAAGAAAATAGCGCAGGTGTGCGCAAGAGTAAGCACTTTTAAGCGGTTGTAAGCGGGTGTGCGCGGAGCTGAACACCAGTGCGCATGCGGGAGCTCCACGCAAACCAGCGCTAACCCGGTTACAACTGCTTAAAAGTGCCTTAGTCAATCTGAATGACAAGTCCTGTAGTCTGCTCAAAAGCAAAATAAAATCCCACTGTCAGTCCCGAACCCAGGACATTGCAAACAGTAGTCTGCATGACTTACCACTAAGCCATGACTCTAATATAAGAACATTGTGCTACAATAAATATATCATGTAATAGTAGGAATGAATGTAAAGGGAATATAGGATGTGTAGTACACAAAGCATGTCATGTATATTTACTGTCAAATGTAGTGGATTTCTAGAATAGTAGTGTGTGAACAGAAACAGCCATGCTAGTTGGTAGCTAGTAGGTAATAATGTCACTGTAGCACCTTGCAAGCCACACACATACTCACAGCAGGATAATCACTGCCCATACCCCACAACCTCTTACAGGAACACATCTGAACTAAGTAATAAAAAATGTGGAGCAAAGGGCCAAAACAGGGACACATTCCAAATAATGCTACAACAAACTTAGACAGTTCAGAGAGTAACAGGTTCTGCATTTTGTTGGATGTTTGGAAGGGTATGAAGTCTGAAACTTAAATGTTTGTCACTATAGTCTGACTTGAGCCCACAGTGATTTGCCAGAAAAAGCTGTTTATGAGATATTGACCAAAATATGAGGCAAAAATGTGGACAACCTGCAAATATATATACACTTGAGAGGTGTGACACTGCCATATTTGAATAGTTAAGAGTCTAGACATAGCAACAGTGACTGAGTTACAGGGATGCCCCACAGACTCCCTGTGAAATGTACAAACAGTAGGCAAAAAGATGTTACAACACATGCAATGGTAACTATGAAGTACTGAAAGTATGCACCACTTGCATGGCAGAAATAGTGTAGTAATACATATGCTCATGCTATCCCACAGTCACAACTGCAGAATACCAGACAATTTAATGGGTGTACCCCACTGATATGTACCATTCCATGAGGTAGATAAAAGATGCACCTGAGAGTCTCTGGGGCCTGCTCAGCAGCATACTCAAATACCCTAATAGATGTCAAGGCCCACACCATGGCCAGACCACACTGCATGCAGTAACACCCTAGCAGATATAGCAAGCATTCCAAGGTGTGAATGTACATGGAAAATAGGAAAGCCACAGCAACACACTACAGTCAAGACACCTAGCAGGCATACAAGTAGTGAATGTAAAGGGCAAATATTGAAGTCATAGCAACAAAGTGCAAGAGCCACTGCTATACACCAGTTACACCACATGTCCCACAGGAAAGCACACACACACACATTAACAGTAGTAGTAGTCTTAGGTGTCAGTGTACATACACACTTAGTACAGGAAACTGGAGAAATGAATGGAGAAATCTTAATCTACAACACAGCCGGAAATATGAGAGAGATACTAACCTTTACACTCACAGAACAGTGTCCACAGCATACCAGCATGGTCCCTGCCCTTAAAATCTGAAAGGGCTATGCCTATCTCACATACCTTTTTATAGCACTGTCCTGAAATCACAGTGAGAACTGCAATCAGTACACAACTGGCTGCATGCAATTAGCAAATGCTGGCTAACAATTGGTGCAGAGGCCATCACATGGACATATGCAGATACCTACAAAAGCATGCTGTACTCCCAGTCCACACATGCGATACTTTCATTGCACCCTCTGGAGGTAGGGAGAGACAGAGAGAGAGAGAGAGAGAGAGAGAGAGAAATAAATAAACAAACATACACAAACAAAATCAGTCAGCAACAACCTCTTGAAAGCTGACAACTGGCAAGTGGAACAGCAGGACACAAAATCAGACGGCAACACAAGCAGCTGTGACAAACACAGGTAATGTAAAGTAATACTATAAAAGTCTACATACTGTGAACCCTCCATATGTGTCATTGGTCTGTATCCATATGTATATGAAGATGTGCATAGGGCAGGGGACATACAGCAACTATCAGTAAAGGCTGTGCATACATATGTATGTGAGGGCATCTATGTGCACATATCAATATAGGTTAAATGTAGGTTGTAGTGCAATGTACAAAGTAGGTTTCACAGTTATGTATGTTTAGCAGTATGTTAGTGTGTGTATACAGTTTTGTAAACAAACATGTTGATATACCTATCTATCATATGGATACGTATGTATGTCAATATATGTATGTATGTATATATATATATATATATATATATATATATATATATATATAATATGCATATATGTATACATACATAGAGAGGGATGTAGGAATACATAGACAGATGTAGATAGATAGAATATGTACAAACATATATATGTAATACACACATACAGATATAGATATATGTAGATACATATACATAGACAGACAGATCTGACTATCTACAGGTATGACTGTATATGACGATCTCACACTCCCCTGTCCCACCCCTCTGTCACTCTCACCCCTCTCTGTCACACACCCCTTCTCTCCATATCTATAACAATATATGTACATCAATATATATATATGTGTATATGTATACAGACATATATATATATATATATATATATATATATATATATATATATATATATATATATATATATACATATATATATATATATATATATATATATATATCTGTATATATATATATATATATATATATATATATATATATATATATATATATATATATATATATAGAGAGAGAGAGAGAGAGATGTATATATATTCTGAGTGAGGCACATGTGTACAGATGTATTGCAACAGGTGCCTGGTGACAAAGGCATGGAGTGAACACCAGTGTCAAAACTGGAGTACCATACCCCATTTCAAATCACCTACACCAGTAACCACCAGATATGTGATTGGCTGCCCACCACTGCATGTGTCAGGGGTGAACAGGGTCATAAATGTGTAGAATAGTCCCCCCAATGATATTCACAGTGGCACACTATTCCTGGAATACCTGCACATGGTATGTGTCAGCAGACATGGTGTGTCAGCTATGGACATGTAAGTCAGTGTACCCCTCCACACCACACAATGGCTGCCACGGTATGTACCTCACATGACAGCTACAGATATGGAGAAGGACACAGTGACATGTACAACACTGTGACAATGCACTCAAACACATTTCCAATGCACAGTGACTGACAACACCACAGAGTACACACATACTACCCACATAGAGGTTACCACTCCTGGATTTACATACTTAAGTCACACCCATGACAGATGTCCAACAACCATAGTAACACCTCACACCATCCACAACCTAAATGACTGCTGTGTGTCATCCATGACACTGCAGTAGAAAGCACATGGCGGAGGTACAGGTTCCTACCCACAGATAAGACATACCCTGCAATAAACCACACAGCGTTAAGAATCAAGACTCCCCATGAGTACATGTCACACATACCCCTGCTGAATGTTAGTCAGATAGGTAATATGCCATATGAGTCACCCTGTGTAACTGTTTGACAGGAGCAGGTACCATCACATCACATGTGTCACAATGGTCAGGGTAGCAGAACAGTATGCTGCTGTAGTCCCAGGGGCAATAGCATATTGTATTGTATTGTATTGTAATGTATTGTATTGTGTTGTATTGTATTGCTATGTAGAGGTGCCTCCTTCGTGGAGTGGAATCACTGCTGCTGTACGCCAGTGTACAGGTACATATCCTGTAGTCAGGCTAGTGTTCCATAGCACTTCTATATGTGTGTTTAGCTCCTCTTGGAGTTCATGTAGCATGCAACCGGGGATACCATCAGGTCCCATTCATGTTGTGTTTTCTGCTTTTCTGAGGGTGGCTCTCACCTGGACATCTGTGATGACAGGGAGGCTACAGTCAGCTGGGATAAGTATGTCTTATTTTGCGGGAGAGGGAGGGGGGAAACCTGCACTGAACCTGTCTGCCACAATGTTGCCAATATCTGTGGGTTCAGTGAATTATTTGTTGTCATGTACTAACTATGAGCATATTGGAGGGTTTCTGACCAGGTTGCTAACATAACTGAAGAAGGCCTTGTGGCTATCTGTAGTGCCCCTGTTGATTTCCCTCTCAAAGTTGCCCATGGATGTTTGTATGAGAGAAAATAGCTCCTTACTAGTGCTGATCAGACATGCCTTCCCTTTATGGAATTATGCTCTGTCTTGCAGTAGCTTCCATCTTTTGTTATACAATCTGTCTATGGCTGGGGTCCACCAGACAGGATGCTGTCCCTTTGTGGACAGTGTCTTGGTCTTATATGGGATTGCATGATCCATGCATTCTCGGAGATGTCCGTAGAAATCATTTGTGAAGGGGTCAGCATTGTGGGTTGTGTCTTCCACTGGCCCAGTGGGCTTAAAGGATACCATGTCAGTGTTACAAAGTGTAAAGTTTGCATTTGAAATGTTATTCACTGTAGTCGTTTGTGCTGGTGGTGGAGGTGGGATATGTATATCCAGGGCAATTAGTTTGTGGTCAGCTCACAGTAGTTGATGATGTACCCCATACAGTACCTCGATACAAACCCCCGGAGTGAGGAGGTGCTTTGGACCTGAATCAGTGTTCTGACTGCTGGGGTTTGGTAGTATGTCGTATGGAGTGTGCCAGGTACTGTTGCACAGTTGTTGGCTGAGCACTGATACCTGGCCATTTACATGTGTATTCATCAATAGACAGACAGATGCTATATATGTGAGATATGTTGTATCACAACAGTCGAGTAGCATGTGTAGTATGTGTGCCAAATTCTGCTGACATATTTTGCTGATATCATGTTATTTCCTTTTTCAGGACCATGGCTCACCAGTGCAATCCAGCGTACTCTGCAGCTGAGGATGAGGAGATACACCAGAGCCTGGTGCGGGATTATGCAATACTCTTTTCCCGCACCAGCCAGAATCAGCAGGAGAGGGCTGTACTGTGGCAAGACCTGGTCCGTCGGGTAAATGACATAGGCACGCATAATAGGACATATGAGCAGGTATGACATCACTGCAGTGATTTAATCAGAAATGTCCGTCAGCGTGCATTGGATATCCACAGGCAACAGGTTGCCACAGCTGGTGGGGTGACTACACATCCCACACTCACCAAACTGGAGGGACTACTCATAAGTGTTGTGGCTCCAGCCCGCCAACAACAACAACAGCAGCAGACCTGCATTATGATGGAGGCTGGAGCCATGCAGCAGCAAGACTACGAGCGTGCAGGTAATATGCCATATGTATAGTTGACTGTTGTGTACACTGGTAGTTAATGCATGTATGAGGTGTGTCCTTGGTTTGTAGCTGTCATCATAGTATTTAATGTGCAAGTGTGATATTCTCAATATCAGCAGCTGACCTGTGAAAGGCAACTGTTGTACTACTGACCTGTATCATACTCAGTAACAATGGCACAGTTGTGTCCACTGACTTTAATTTCCTCACTTCTGCAGGTCCCTCCGGTGTAACAGCAATGCAGCCTATCCATGCTGGTGTGTGTGTATTAACAATACCTTTAATAGTCTTGATAGTAATAGTAATATTAGGCTCACTGAGTAGTGCTCTGTGTATGCATGCAGGTGTGTCTGTGTCTGTGTGTTGATATCTCGCATACTGAGTAGTGTGCAAGTGTGCAACTGTGTGCATGTGTGCACCTGTGCATGTGTGCACCTGTGCATGTGTGCATGTGTGCACCCATGCATGTGTGCATGCGTGCACCTGTGCACCTGTGCATGTGTGCACCTGGGCATGTGTGCATGTGTGCATGTGTGTATGTGTGGATGTGTGCACCTGTGCATGTGTGCATGTGTGCATCACTGGTAACATTGTGTAGACATTGTAAACTGTGTTTCCTGTTTCCCTCCCACAGGTTCTGGTGCTGCTCTGGTGTCATGCAGAAGGGAACCTAAATCAGGTGCCACGGGTACTGATAATGATGACATCTGTGTAATGGCACAGGAAGGTATGCCAGGGTCTGTCATTGGTCAGCCAATTGACAGTACACATCTGTCAACCCCATCAATGCGCACAGTTATCCTGCCAATACACTCTTTGTCACCAATGTCCCTAGGTGATGGACAGGATACAGTGGGCATTCACCAGTGTAATGTGGTATCTGTGGCACATGCTTCCCCACACAGCAGCCATGGGCATGGCCCTGAGATGGTACCACACAGACAGATGTCCAGAGGTTCTCGTGGGAGCATCCGTGGGCATACTGCCCCTGTCAGACGTGCCCACAGAGGTCTTACAACCTCAGCTATGTTTCGGGCTGTCATGCAGGCACAGTCACGTATGGAACGGTACACCAGATAGGGTCTGAGGGAGCTGACAGCATGTCGCACAGCCATGACTGACAGTATGCGTGACATTGCGGTTGCCATCCGTAATTTCACTGATGTCATAGACAGACGTTGTGGGGACATATTAGACCAGATTCCACAACTACATGTCCATGAGCCAGGGCGATGGTGGATGGTTGAGACGTCGATGTGGGCATATGCCAGCAACAGCAGCAGCTGGCAGTCGTCGCGGATGACAACAAGGCCACGGCCGCCCCCATAGTGCCAGCAGCAGCCCCAGCAATGCTGGGTCTGTGCTGTCATCAGACCACCCCAGGAGACCATGTGCACGTGGCTCTGGACAGGCCCGACAGGGATCTCTGTCCAGTCAATGAACACCTGCTTCTGATGACAGTACCCAGTCTGGATTGGTACCGGATACTGTCCGTAGCACCCCTGCAAGGCACAGGTACCGTGTCCATGGCCACAGACACTGATCTGTATGACCTGGCAGGTACAGTCTGTGGCTGTCCACAAACATCAGTATATGGCAGCCATGAGGTGGAACTGTGTGCATCCATACACACATGCGAATTGACAACACCTAGGGCTACCGCATACACGCACACACTGCATCAACATTGCCCCACCTTGTACTGCTGTCCATCAACAACACACATACACATACATGTCAATTGGTGGTATCAGTGGCAGACTCAGGCATACCAAGTTCACACCCTGTGCATATGATGAAACTGTGCCACCTCCTGCAATCTGTAACATCAGTGCAGGTACAGGTTAACATGTTGTTGATGCACAGGGTGACTACATAGAAGTGTAGTAATAGTATCATGTTGTTAACAGTACTGTGTGCTGATATAAATGTGGGTATATCCCAGCATGCCTGATGCAGTAACGGTATGATTGTCTTGTACTGTTGTCTACACCCATGGTAAGTACCATAGTGTATCATCTGCACATGTTGGCATACTGGTGGTAAGGATGTCAACAGAAGGCTACATACATAGGTAGCACAGGGGATAAGGTAATTAAAGTATTGATACGCAATGATGGACATGTAAACTGCAAGTGACATGTTGCCCACACTGGACTCTGCAATGCGGATGTTTGAGGATGTTGATATGTGTGCAGTACTACACGACTGGTACAGGACACACAGGAGCACCCTAGCACTGCAATCTCACATCTCATACCATGCTAGACAGCCCCAACACACAAAACTAACTTTCACAGGAGGGAGAGTCCCCATAAATGTCAGGGATACTGTGGTGGCAGGCCAGGTAGCATACATCCTACTAAGTATGGAACCACTGAGTGAAGGCTCAGTGTCTGTTATTTGACATGTGTATTACTGCAGGTATGAGCACCTGGGTTTCCATCCAGTTATTGTACATCCTGATGGTACATGGTCTGTACACTTGTGTGCGCTGAGACTAGACCCTAGCCATCTGACCTGTGTATTTCCATGTACATGTGTATAGTGCCTGCATATTTGCACTGTTACCTACTGGAAGTGGTACAGCTTGTTTGTTGTACAATGGACTACATGCAGCCCTGCTTACTGTAGCTTTGTTTACATGCATGTTTGCTTGCAGTTACCCTGGAACACTGATCCCACCTGCAATGCAGAGTTACAGAGCTTCTGTGGACTCCTAGTGACATCTGCATAGCTTACTATATGTATGTCCATGTCTCACTTGACAGAACATCACTGTTTGTCCTGTTCACATGTACATTGCCTGTGATACATTGCATATGACTTACCTGGCATTTGTCCACATGAGCAGTCATATATGCCAGTGCTAACTAATCACAGGCACTACACCCTCACATACTCACCTTCTGTTGAACCACCTGCTTCACTAGGGACGGCTTGCACCTGTCACCCCTTGGCTTTTGGATATTGGCAAAGGCTCTTGCTACCCCAATAGTGCCTTTTTTTAGGCAAGGCTCAAAAGTCAAACCCACCTCCACAGGTATCACAAGGGATAAGAAACTAAGAGTAATGCTACTCAACGCCAGAAGTCTAAAACTCAAGATGCATGCACTCGAAACTCTCCTTAGCATGGAGAACATCGATATCTGTGCAGTAACAGAAACCTGGTTTAGGGCTCCTGAGAGCACCCCAGCACTACCAGGTTATACCTCATACCATGCTTTTCGGCCCCAAAACTTGGACCGAACCACAAAAGGAGGGGGAGTATCGATATTCATCAAAGTTACCCACACCTCCAGGTTGGTGGCAAAGCACGAAGCATCAAAGACTATCCATGTGCAACTAACAGTGGGTAAAACTGCCTTCCAGTTTATAACCTGCTACAGACCACCCTCCCAAACCCAGGAAACCCACTCGGCCTTCCTGAGAACACTAGAAAATATGAAGGTCTCTCCAAACACCATTATATTGGGCGACTTCAACTACCCAAACATAGACTGGGAGCATTAATCTAGCTCCAACACCCTAGCCAGAAAGGTTCCTACAATTTATAAACTCAAATGCTATGGAACAACTTGTTACCACTCCGACAAGAGGGGAAAACATACTGGACCTGATCATCACCAACATGGGGACTCTATTCTCCAGACCAGAAGTGTATCCCTCACTGGTAAGATCAGACCATAAACTAATCTCACTGGATATTCACATCTCGACCCCACCCCCTGCCCAGAAAACCACAGTGAAAAACTAATCTAAAGCAAATTTCACACTCCTCAAAACTGAGGTGGAATCCTTCAAAGCCCCCGGGCCTGTGGAAAATACGTCCCAGACTGCAGAATCCTTTATAAACGCATTCTATGAACACCTTCAGGAATGCATGGATCATGCGATCCCAAATAAAACCAAGACCCAATCCTCCAAAGGCAGACGTCCTGTCTGGTGGACCCCAGCCATAAACAAACTATACAATAGAAGGAGGAAGCTACTAAATGATAGAGCAAAATCCCAAAAAGGGAAGGCATCACTGATCAGTATTAGCAAAACTACGGGCACTCATAAAATTGTCTAAGGCCAGCTTCGAGAGAAAATTGCACAGGACACTAAGGATAATCACAAGGCTTTCTTTAGTTATATTAGGAACCTGGGTGGTAATTCCCAGATATGCTCAGAATTAGTCCAAAATGACAAAAAATACACCAAACCCACAGATATTGCCAACATCCTAGCTGACAGGTTCAGTGCAAACTTCCCCCCCCCCCCTCCACACCAAAAGGGCAAATATGTATCCCAGCAGAGTGCTGCCCCCCTGACATCTCAGATGCTCAGGTAAGAGCTGCCCTCTCCAAAGCAAAAAACACAGCATCAATGGGACCAGACGGTGTCCCAGGCTGTGTCCTACATGAACTCCAAGAAGAGCTAAACCCATACATAACACTACTGTTCAATCTCAGCCTTACTACAGGATATGTGCCCAAAGAGTGGTGTACAGCAACAGTGGTCCCTCTCCATAAAGGTGGTGCCTCAATGGATCCTGGAAACTATCGCCCAATAAGCCTGACTAGCTTGGTGTGCAAAGCTATGGAAAGGATCATCATGGACCTCATAAATAAAGATATTGGGGACCTACAGACACTGGATCCTACCCAGTACAGCTTTGTTAAGGGCAGATCCTGCCTCTTAAACCTGGTTGATTTGTTTGAAACAGTCACCAAGGCCATTGACGAGGGGAAGGTGGTCCACACAGCCTACCTGGACCTCGCAAAAGCCTTCGATACAATACCCCACTCGGGCATTATAGATAAGCTCACTATCTTAAATATAAACCCCTATGTCACTAGATAGATTGCAAACTGGCTCAAGGACAGAACCCATATGGTTAGAATTGCTGGAGCCATGTCAGACTCCAAACCAGTTACAAGTGGTGTCCCACAAGGCTCAGTCCTGGGACCTCTCTTGTTCGGTATATATTTCTCGGAGGTACAGGCCAACACGGAAGGACTGTGGCTGACCAAGTTCGCAGATGACTGCAAACTGGGCGCCATAATTGACTCTCCAGCCGACACAAGCATCCTGCAAAAGGGCCTCATAGAAACAGACAACTGGTGCCAGAGCCATGGCCTCAAGCTAAATGCCAAAAGTGTATAGTCATCCCCTTTGGCAAAAACAGTGCTCACAAATTACCACATAGGTGGTAATCCATTAAGTACAGAAGAAGTAATTAGGGACCTGGGGACCCAAGTTGATAGCAATCTCTCATTTGACAACCACGTGGCCAAAGTGGTTAGAAAACATTTTATATAGCCCACCTAATCATGAAGGGATTCACATCTAGATCAGAGGAGGTCATCGTGCCTCTTTACTCATCCCTCATCAGGCCCATAATTGAGTACAATGCCCCTTTGGGATGTACCTTACCAGACACCTGCAGCAACTGGAAAGACCCCAAAAGTACATCACCAAGAGGATCAAAGGGCTCAAACAGATGCCATATGCTGCCCGGTTAAAGAAACTCCAGCTCTACTCAGTGGCATACCGCCTGTTCAGAGGCGATCTGTGCCTGACGATAAAGCCATGTCCAACCCGAATTAATGGACATGCTGCACCTCAGAAAATCCAAATCCCATCGAGCCACGCCTCGAGAGACTTGAACCTCAGCACTGAAATAAATAGGACATGCTGGAGGGACAGATTCATAACCCAGAGGCTCCCTTCACTCTGGAATAAAATCCCAGTCCAGGTTATGCAGAGTCCCTCATTGACTCTCTTCAAGAGGAATCTTGATGAGTGGATGGGAGATCGTAGGTTTACCCCGGGTATCACTTCTGTGTCACTGTTAGACAGAGGCACAGTATACTAACCTCGAAAAAGGGCATAGCAAAATAAATTTAAAATGGGTGGCGAAAGCCAAACACATTTTGGCTAGGCTTATAAATGCCCTAGGGCAGATAGCCTAGTATGAACCTATGAACCTATGTACCTTGTTCCCCATTGGCCCTATGTGCTGTTAATCACCATGGCAATCACAATACTATGGCAGCATGTGCAAAGGTCACTAGTCAGTCACCTCTATGGTACAGTTGTGGAATATGTGGGTCATGTGGCAATGTCACAGCTGCCACATGTACACAGTTAACCCTCTCCCCTACACATGGACGTACAACACATGTATGAGATGCAACCACATAGCCAAACTGGGGACTAAGCACTCTGAACCCAGTACTGGCATAATCTGTCAGGTGGCATGAAATACTACAGTGACTACAATACCAGTCTGATGTAGACCTACACTGACAGCAATCCAAACACGTGAACACACTGGGCCATTCGTGGAGCCTCAGAATAGCATCCTGCCTGAGCAGCAGACACCTCTGCAGCTGGCACACAGGCATACGTTAAGCCGGAACACAGCACGTGCAACACATAGCACACAAATCCTGTGTGCCAAACAGTCACAGCCTGTACAGCTAGACAACACACCTGCTACAGTTGTGTTAGGTACCTTTATTGTCTGGTACAGTGAGGTCCCGCTCACCAGGCTGGATAAGGTGAAGGTCACAGAGATATGCCCGTGGGGCACTATGGTCCACCACATAACACAAGCATACAGGTCAGTCAGAGGCATGGACACATATGACTCAGTCATTGTCCATGCCACTATGGCTGACCTGTGATGTACCTCCCTGGACTACATGATAGGGAAAATGGAAGGGGTCTCTGAGCATGTGGCACAGGCTGGTATGACCCTGACCTTGGTTGGCATTATACCCTCACCAGGAATGCTGATGTATTACTGAATGCTGATGAATTACTGTAGCTGCAACACCCTACCTGAAAGGTTCCTAGCATGTAGTCACTGCATTGCTATGGAACAACTTGTTACCACTTCCACAACAGGTGATAACATGCAGCACCTGTTCACCAACAACATGTACACTATATGCCCCAGACCAGATGTGTATCCCTCACTGTTAGGATGATACCATATACATCTCACACTGTATATACACATACCACATGCAGCACCCGCACAGAAGACCACAGTCATAATGTTATCCAGTGCAAATATCATGTATTCACATGTGGCAGGTGTCAGACATGGGAACTATTGAAGGTCACAGGTACATATGTGTATTTGGCACACACATACATCATCTGTGTCCATTGCCATTACTGGTTTAATGAATGTCATGCATTATTGTGAACAACAACCCACACACATGGGCATTCTGTGTGACAAAAACACACGTGGCATGTGTGGAATTCAAAGCCATAACTAACTGTGCTATGACAGTAGTGAGAGATGCAGCAGTAGAGTGTGCTATTTGTATTACTGGGAGATTTTCCCTCTTCCGCTGTACTTGTAGGGTGCTGACATCATCAGTGTTTAGAAAGGGGAATGTGCATCCTGTCGTGTGTTCTCCTAGTTGCCAAAAGGGACATTTCCCTCACACAGAATTGCACACACACTAACTCCTCTCACCCAAACCCCTACCTAACTATGTTATGGAGCATATGACGGACGCATTAGCGGAGCACGCTACTCGCATTACTAGGAGGTGTCCCTTCGCCTGCTGTACTTATAGGGTGCTGACATCATCAGTGTTTAGAAAGGGGAATGTGCATCCTGTAGTGTGTTCTCCTAGTTGCCAAAAGGGACATTTTTTTCATACAGAATTGCACACACACTAACCCCCCTCCACAAACACTGAGCATTTGTAGGATTCAAACCCCTACCTAACTATGTTATGACACTCAAGACAGACGCATTAGCAGAGCGCGCTATTCACATTACGGGGAGGCTTTCCTTCTCCTGCTATACTTATATGGTGCTGACATCATCAGTGTTTAGAAAGAGGAATGTGCATCCTCTAGTGTGTTCTCCTAGTTGCCAAAAGGGACATTTCTTTCATACAGAATTGCACAGACACTAACTCCCCTCCACACACACTGAGCATTTGCTGGATTCAAACCCCTACCTAACTATGCTATGACACTCAAGACAGACACATTAGCGGAGCACGCTATTCACATTACTGGGAGGTTTTCCTTCTCCTGCTGTACTTATAGGGTGCTGACATCATCAGTGTTTAGAAAGAGGAATGTGCACCTTGTAGTGTGTTCTCCTAGTTGCCAAAAGGGACATTTCTTTCATACAGAATTGCACACACACTAACCCCCCTCCACACACACTGAGCATTTGCAGGATTTAAATCCCTCTCTAACTATGTTATGACACTCGAAACGGACACATTAGCAGAGCACGCTATTCACATTACTGGTAGGTTTCCCTTCTCCTGCTATACTTATAGGGTGCTGACATCATCAGTGTTTAGAAAGGGGAATGTGCATCCTGTAGTGTGTTTTCCCAGTTGTCAAAAGGGACATTTCCCTCACACAGACTTGCACACACACCAAACCTGCTCACCCACACACACTGAGCATTTGCGGGATTCAAACCCCTACCTAACTATATTATGACAAAATTACTGGGCAACTGTTCTGCACCTGCAGTATTTATAGGGTGCTGACATCACTATTTCTACAGAGGTATGTACATCTAGTACTACCTGTCAGGTGGGGGATAGCATATATATGCATTTGCAGCCACCTACTTCAGGGTCAGATATGCACATCGCACTGGCAGGTTATGTTCTATACCATGCTTCGTGACCACAGGACCTGTAACACACAACACAACCAGTTCGGACCACCCCTCCCACATCCAGGACACACACTTTGCTTCCCTGGGAACAGTGCCAAGATATGCAGGTGTTCACATACACCATTCCAGTTGTTAACGTCAGGTGCAGGTATATTGTGTGTGGGAACTACTCAGGCCTCTACAACATTACCCTACAGCCACTACAATTTTTGAGTCCATGTGCTATGGCAGAACCACTCACCACAGCCACAAGGGAGAATACATATTGCACCTGACCATCTGCAACATGGGTACTCACTGTTCCACACCAGAGGTAGACCACCATTGTTGATATCTGATCATACCCACTTTTCCCTGGACATCCATATCCCATCCCCACCCCCAGGCAAGGTTGTCACTGCAAACAAAGTGTATTTATCAAAAGCAGACTTTACACTTGTGAAGACTGGGGTGGAAGACTTCAAAGGACCCATGCTGGGGTATACAGGCCACTCTGCATAATCCTTGACAATTGCATTCTATGTGCATGTGGAAGGTTTTGTAAGATTGCAAGGAACCACCACGAACCACCATGAATGAACAAGTAATTTATTTGAAGAGAGAACAAGCGCTTTCACGCACTATCCTAGTGCGTTTCCTCAGGTTACACTACAAAAGGCAGATTCCCATCCTTAAATATAAAACACCCACCCTAATTAAACAATTAAATCAATCAATTTAAACAAGTTTATCAGCAATTTTAAAGGGTAGACATACTTTAAAACCATCAGAGTTGCTTCTAACAGTTGTCTGAAAGAAATGCACTTGTTTAAAGAATATATAAGTGCTTTAAACACAATTCTTCTAAAATCTACCTACTAATTTAATTACATAATGCACATATTTATAAAAAAAATATATATATAATGAAACCACGACTTAGATGCAAGTTAATCCATGCCTAAAACCATATATACATAAGTAAACTTATAGAGACCCATTTGCAATATGAAATGTAAATGCAATGTCTTCAAATAGGTCATTTAAAACACCATTAAAAATAAGGTATCATAATAAATATGAACTAAATCAACTTAAATGGTAAAAACATATACAATATATAGATGAATGAAGATGGAAAGAAAAAAGAAAGGAAAGGAAAAAAGAGAAGAAATGGGCAAGGAAAGGGAAGGGGCGGAAAAAGGGGGGGGGAGATGTGGGAGTGGAAAATGGTGAAGGAAGAGAGGGAGAGGGGGAAAAAAGAAGGGAAAAGAAAAAGTGCAAGGCAAAAGTAGAGTGAGAAGGGGCCATATAAAAATGGATACCTTCATGAAATATATAAAAATGAATCAATAAAATGACAATATTGAGACGGCTTCATCTGCTACCCAAAAGGGCCGGTCTGATGCTAAGGGCCGAATTCAAACCTGGTTCAATATGTGCCCTGAGGTTTAAAATCCATTTTAATTCATTCAATTCAAGAGCACCTACAATGTCTCATTCTCTTCTATTATGGTGCAGCAGCTGCAAAACCCTAAATTTAAATGTGTGTGATGGAAATTGTTGGCAGTGTCTAGCTAACACATTGGTAGCATTTCCTTTTCTGATGTCATACACGTGATTATAGATGCGGTCCTTAAATCTACGTGCGGTCATGCCCACGTAGTAGGCTCCGCATGGGTCGCAGGTAGCCAAATAAATGACATTGCTCGTGTCACATGTAGCATAGAATTTCGGCTCAAAAACAACACCTAAGTTCAAATTTTTGAGCAGTGGAAATGTATCTACAAACACAACATTTCCTGCATGGAAAGGTACCTTGTCTATATCTCATTCTAATGTCTAGGGGTTCAATTTTGACCTTCTCCCTACACAGTAGTCTTTTAAGGTTCAGACAATTACTGTATCTAAAGCTTGGTCTGTCCCCACTATTTTGGATAGGTCTTTATCCATGCTTAATAACTTCCAGTTGTTATTAATGATGTCTTTTACATAGCTTATATCATTCGTATACTTAATGTCATAATGAATTTTCCCCTTATTCCTTCCTAGTTGGCAACTAGAATGCCACTTCCTTTGTGATGACCTAGGTGTACCTACCGCATTGCTTCTATGATTTATGACCAGTGGAGATGGATATCCCCTATCAATAAAACATTCTTCCTGGGAATCCATATAATGACTAACATCCTCTGGCCTACTACATAGCCTAGTTATCCTAGACATTTGATTTTTAACCACATTGGGAAAAATATGCCTGGGGTGCATACTCTCAAAATGGAGGATGCCATTCTTCCAACAAGGTTTCCTGAATAATGATGTTGTAATGTTATTCAAATCATCCTTACTGATGGTAATATCAAGGAAATCTACTTTATTAGTAGAACATTCATATGTAAATTCTAGGAAGGTGGTAGTTGAGCCCATAAAATCTACAAAATCATGTAGTGAATTAATATCCCCATTCCAAAAAGAAGAATGTCATCTACAAAACGTCTGTATAAGATGACATTATTTTTATATCTTTCATCATTGAAAACAAACATTTTTTCCCATTGATATACTGCCAGGTTAGCGTAGGCATTAGCACAGGGGGTGCCCATGGCTACCCCCCATGTTTGCCTGTATATTCTATCCTGAAACAGAAAGATGTTGTTATTCAGTGTTATATCCAAAAGAGTACAAACTGTCATTTGGTCATCATTCTCCAAGTTACTGAGTTCAACCATGCAGCTCCTAACAGCATCAATTCCAAATTCATTAGGTATACTAGTGAATAAACTCTTTATGTCTAGTGTAACCATCAGTGTATCATGTTTTAAATTTTTAAGTAATGAACCATCCTTCAAGTCTATTAACAGGCTAAGGGAATTTTTTAAGATGGTAGGTATAGAGCCAACTAGGGGGCCTAACCTCGATTGCACAAACAAGGATGCATTCTCTGTGACCCAGAGCTTCCCAGACACTATGGGTCGTAATGGTGGTGGATATGTCCCCTTGTGCATCTTCGGCAGCCCTTTAATAAGGGGAATCAATGGGGCCTCAATCGTTAGAAAATCATAAAGACATTTGTCTATGCATCTGGTCATCAACAGATCATATATCGTATCATGCACATTTCTAACAATAGGTCCTACTTCAGTTTTTCTTATTTGAGAGTAAGCTACATGTGGAAGGTTTGCATTGATCATGCTATCTCAAATATACCCATGACTGCTCCACAACAGGACACCTGTCAGGTGTACACCAGCCATATATGAGCTGTCCAACAGATGGAGTGAGCTAATACATTGCAGAGCAGTAGCCCACAGAGGGAGGACATCTCTGAACAGTACTGGCACGACACTTCAATCCCTCATAATCATCACGAAAAAGTGTTGACAGTGAAATTATCCAGACAATGCAGATAAGGCTCCCCTCAGTCTGTTATTGATGCCCACTTACTGTTAGAGGTCCTCCCCAACCCTCTTCCAGCACACACCAACAACATGGATGTGGCTTAGCAAATTCAACCCCTGGGATCTCCACTGTGTCCCTGCTTGACAGAGGCACAGCACACTAGCCTCACACGGTGCCTTATGTGACCTACTTTACAGTGGCACAGTAGCCTACTGTACTGGGGAGGCAGATGCCAAGCACACTCTGGCTAAGCTGTCATTTCCTAGGGCAAACAGCCTAGTGTTGACCTCTACACCCATATGTTTAATTGTCAGATGCACAATATTTGTTGCTGATAAGACTGTTTGCAGGTCTTTATTGCCATAGCATTCCCTGTTTCTATGAACAACTTGTGTATCTGTGGAAGATGTTTGAATATGAGAGGATCCACTATATCACGTATGTCTCTGTAGTCATTTAACTGTGTGCACTGGGCAGATTGCTGTAATGTGGTTGGTTCCTGGAATTACACGTACAAATACCGGATATGTGTGGCCAACTGCTAAACTGAGATTTGGCCTAAGTGTGTGAGCATGCCCAGTTCCGGCTTTCCATGGCATGTTGTCTGACATATGTCTCATTTATCAAAGTGTGCGAGCATGCCCAGTGTGAGCTTTCCATATGTTGAACTCTGCAACCCACCATATTTGTGGATGAGTGTGAACTTCAACAATATCTCATGTTTATGGTTGTGTGTTGTGTGTCATGTTGTGTAGTTACTGTCCAACTGCTTTGTGTCTGAACACAACAGGGATTATACTGTGCCTGCAGGGTTTGCATGGCATACTTTGCATACAGTTGTCAACATCCTTTCATACTGACCTAACACTGTAGTACCATATCGTGTACTGGTTCAGTACTTTCACTGTGGTGGACAGTATCCTGGGCTTTAGTCCTATCACTGCTTTACATTTTCATAGTGAGCACAACAGCCTGGTTAGGGGCCAGTTGTGCACATCTGACCATGTTGCATTATGTTCAGATATGAACTACGTAAACCAGGCTTGCCCAACATTGGTAGTGTATTCCACAACACAGGTGTACATTGGCAAACACTAGCAATGTGCCCTAGGCCATTTCTAATGCTAGTCGGAGAGTGTGTTTGTCCTTCAACACACATTGTAAGTGGAGTTTGCCATGACATATGTCATGGTTAGTATACTGTGCCTCCGTCTACCCGTGACATAACAGTGATACCCAGGGTAAACCTACCATCTCCCATCCACTCATCAAGATTCCTCTTGAGGAGAGTCGATGAGTGACTCTCTGGCTAACCTGTACTGGGAGTTTACTCAAGAGTGGGGGTGGCTTCTGTGTTATGGATCATTCAGTACAGCTTGTCCTATGTATGTCAGTGCTGGGGTTCAGGTCTCTCATGTGCATAGCTCACTACCATTCAGATTGTACAAGGTGCAGCATGTTCATTGATTCCAGCTTGGACATGGCTTTATACATCAGGCACAGCTTGCCTCTGGGTGGGCAGTATGGCAGTGTGTGGAGCTGCAGTTTGTTTAATCAGGCAACACATGGCATCTGTTCAAGCTCTTTGATACTCCTGGTGAAGTACTTTTGGGGACTTTACAGTTGATGGAGGTGTCTGCTGAGGTACATCCCACAGGGGCTATTGTAGTCAATTGTAACGCTGATGAAGGATGACTGCAGAGCCACAATGACCTCCCCTTATCTAGATCTGACAACCTTCATGATTAGGTGGGTATATGGTATGTTTCTGTAACCACTACAGCCACATGCTTGTCCAATGCAGCATATCTATTAACTTGTGTCCCCAGGTCTCTCATTACATGTTAAGTACTTAATGGGTTAACACCTATGTGGTAATTGGTGTGCACTTACTGTATATCCACAGGGGTTGACTATACACTTTTCTGCAATTAGCTTGCTGACATGGCTATGGCACCAGTTGTCTGTTTCTATGTGGCCCTTTTGTGGGATGCTTGTGTCAGCTGGAGGGTCAGATATGGTGGCCAGTTTGTAGTCCTCTGCAAACATGTTCAGATACAGTCCTTCCATGTTGGCCTGTACCTATGGGACATATATACCAAACGAGGGAGGTCCCAGGACCAAGCCTTGTGGGATGCCAGTTATATCTGGTTTGTAGTCTGACATGGCTGCAGCATGTCTGACCATGTCAGTTCTGTCCTTGGTCTGGTTTGCAACCCTCTACTGACATAGGGGTTTATATTTAAGCTGGTGAGCTTATCTATAATGAACACGTGGGGTATTGTATGGAAGACTTTGCAAGGTCCAGCTACGCTGTGTGGACCACATTGCCCTCATCAATGACCTTAATGACTGTTTCAAATGAGTCAAACATGTTTAAGGGGCAGGATCTGCACTTAAGAAAGCCACACTGGGTAGGGTCCGGTGTCAGTAGGTCCCCAATATCTTTATGTCTGCGGTACATGCTGATCCTTTCCATAGCCGTGCAGACCAAGCTTGTCAGTATTCTGGGGTGGTAGTTTGCAGTATCCATTCAGGCAACACCTTTGTTGAGAAGGACCACTGTTGTTGTACACTGCTCTTTGGGTACATATCCTGTGGTAAGGCTGACATTGAGCAGTAGTATGATTTGGCATTCCATTCTTCTTGGAGTCCATGTTGGACTCAGCCCAGGACACCATCTCATACCATTGCTGCTGTGTGTTTTGCTTTGTAGATGCTAGCTGTTACCTCAGCATCTGCAATGTCAGGGGGCCAGCAGTCTGCTGGGATAGATATTTTGCATTCTGTGGGGGGGGGGTGGACTGCACTTGTCAGGTTGGATGTTGGCAATATGTGTGTGTGTTTGGTATGTTGTTTGTAATATTTGAGTGATTCAGAGCATATCTGTGAATTCCCAACAAGGTCCCTACCATCAGTTAAGAAAGCCTTGTGATTATCCTTAGTGTCCTGTACAATTTGTATCTTCATAGGTTCATAGGTTCATACTAGGCTATCCACCCTAGGGCATTTATAAGCCTAGCCAGAGTGTGTGTGGCTTTCGCCACCACTTGCTATGTGAATATTATGGCCATTTATGATTTACTTTACTCTGCCTCTGTCTGGACATGACACAGTGAAGACCCCCAGTGTACATCTACGATCATCCATCCACTTGACAAGATTCCTGTTGAAGAGTGTCAGTGAGGGGCTCTGCCTAACATGGAGTGGGATTCTGTTCCAGGGTGTAGGGAGCCTCTGGGTTATGTATCTGTCCCTCCAGCCCATCCTATTTCATTATGTGTTGAGGTTGACATCTCTCACTCTCACAGCTCCAATGGCTCTGGGTTTTCTGGGGTGGAGCATGTCCATTACTCCTGTGCTGGACATGGCCTTGTACAACAGGCATACAACACCTCTGTATAGGCAGTATGTGACTGCATTCAGCTGGGGTGTCTACAGCCAGGCAGCATATGACATATATTTGAGACCCTTTATCCTCTTGGTGAGGTACCTTTGAGGTCTTTCTAACTGCTGCAGGTGTCAGGTAAGGTACATCCCAAATGAGGCATTGTACTAGATTATGGGTCTGATAAGAGAACAGTATAGGGGCACAATGACCTCTGTTGACATAGATGTGAATCCTTTCATGATACGGCGTCCAATATAGACAGTCTTCCCAGCCACGTTGGCAATGTGAGTGTCACATAACAGGTTACTGTCCACTTGTGTCCCTAGGTCCCTGATTACTCCTTCCATACATAATGGTTTACCACCTATGTGGTAATTTGTGAGCACCTTGTTTGGTATTTGGTGAGACATTCATACTGTCCAGTGTCTTCAGGATGACTGGGTGGGGTTCCTGTGTGTGAGAGTGTGGTCTGTAGCATGCTACAGACTGTACAGCAGTTTTGCCTATGGTTAGTTGCACATGGGTGGTCTCCGATGCTTCGTGCATTGTCAGTTACCTGGACGTATGGGTGTCTGTGCTGAATATGGATACTCCCCCTCCTTTTATGTTTTGGTCCAGGTTTTTGGGCCATAACGCATGATATGAGGTATAACCTGGTAGTGCTGGTGTGCTGTCAGGAGGCTTGCTGCAGGTTTCTGTCACTGCACGGACATGTTCTCCATACTGGGGAGGGCCTCAGGAGCATGCATATTGAGGTTTACACGTCTGGCATTGGTCAGCATTACCCTTATGTTTCTTTCCACTTATGTTTTCTAGGGTGGTGGGTTAGTCTTTTCAGCCTTACCTACGAAAGGCTCTATGGAGGTAGCAAAAGCCTTATCCAATATCCAGACACCCAGGGGTAACAGGTGCAAGCCATCCCTGGAACAGCAGCATGGCTTGTCAAGCATGACATCCCAAGCAGACAGACATTGGATCCCCTTGGAATGACACCAGTAATTGTGCCACTTGTTAAAGTTGATCATTCTGTATTTGTACTGTGGCATCATTCTTGGTGAGGGTAGGATGCTGCAAACGGTCAGTGTCATACCGGCCTGGACTACATAATCGGAGAGCTCATCTATGTCTCTTTTCATGTAGTCCGGGGAGGTACATCTCAGGTCATTCACGCTAGCATGGACAATGACTGCATCATATTTCTACTTGCTTAGGGGTGACCTGCGTATTTGTGTTATGTGGCATATTGTAGCAGCCTACAGGCAGCTTACTGTACCCTTTCCCTTGTTCAGTCTGGTGAGCGGGACAGCAGTGTGTCTGACTATGGAGTCACCTATTACATCTGTATCAGGCATGTTGTTTCTCCTTCTGGCCTGTAACTGTTTGGCACCATGGGACCAGATGACATCCCGGGCTGTGTACTACATGAACTGCAATATGAACTGGCACCTCACCTAAGTGTCATGTTTAATCATAGCCTCACCTCAGGTTTCATGCCCACTGAGTGGCGCAGAGCTACAGTTATCCCAATCCACATGGGCTCAAGCTCAATGCCAAGAAATGTATTGTTATCCCCTTTGGGAAAAAACATGTATCCATGAATTACCATATAGGTGGCAGTACACTAGACACAGAAAGTGTGATAAGAGACTTAGGGACACAGGTGGACAGTGGTCTCACCTTCGATAACCACATCGCCACAACAGTCAGGAAATCCTTCTATGTGGCACACCTCATCATGAAGGGCTTTTCATCCAGAAAAAAGGAAGTCATTGTCCCACTGTACTCATCCCTCATTAGACCCATTATAGAATACAATGCCCCATTTGGTATGTACCTCTCAAGACATCTGCAACAACTGGAAAGGCCTCAGAAATACCTCACTAAAAGAATCACAGGCCTAAAGCAGATGCCCTACGCTGACCGCCTTAAAAAACTCCAGCTATACTCTGTCGCATATCGTCTACTCAGAGGCGATCTCTGCTTAACATACAAGGCCATGTCAAACCCAGAGCTGTTGGACATGCTACACTTAAAGAAATCCCAATCCCTCAGAGCTACACGCTCCAGGGATCTAAACCTTGTCATCACAATAAACAAAACATGCTGAAGGGATAGGTTCCTGACCCAGAGACTCCCCAGACTCTGGAATAGATTGCCCAAAAATGTCAAGCAGAGTGCCTCTTTGGACCTCTTCAAGAGGAACCTTGATGATTGGATGGGAGAAAGGAAATTCACCCCAGGGATCACGTCAGTCGCCCTGCTAGACAGGGGTCCAGGAAAGTAAATAATGTGGGAAGAAATAGCCAGGGAATTGTTATGGCTAGGCTTGTATAGGCCCTAGAGCTGAAAGCCTAGTACCAACCTATGAACCTATGAACCTATGAACACCAGCTTTGTGTACTATGTGTTGCATGTGCTATGTTTGGAGGTTGTGGTTGCTTGGGTGTCTGCTTTGAAGGCCTCTGTTGGTGTGGTGTGTTTGTAATTAGGGCCTCCGGGAATGTTTTTCTGTGTTTATGTCTTTGATTTGCAGTTGTGATAGGTCTATGTGGGACTGGGTTTGTGGTGTGTGTGGTTACCTTCTCCTCCTGACTAGTTTTGACAGTACTGAGTTGAGGGAGCTCAGCCTCTGGTTTGGATAATTGGTTGCATCTCTCACATATATTTGTATTTCTTGGGGGGAGTTCAGGGTTGTCTGTGTACTTGGGGCAGGTGTAACATTGCCTCAAGATTCACAGATTCAATTTGTTGTAGCTGGCCTTAGTGGATTGTATGTGTGGACATATTTTATTGCCATACTACTGATGAGTGATTACTTCCCTTTTTATGTTTGCTCTATCATGTAGTAGCTTCCTCATTCTCTTGCATGGTTTGGTAATGGCTGGAGTCCACCATGCCAGATGCCTGCGTGTATGGCATTGTGTCTTGGTTTTATTTGGGATTGCATAATCCAAGCATTCCTGGCAGTGTTCATGGAATGCCTGCATAACAGGTTCTGAGGTGTGGCCCATATTTTGCACCTGCACAGGGCCTTTAATGAATTCCACATCAGTTTGGAGGAGTGCAACTTTTGCTTTACACATGTTTTTCACTGTGGTTTTCTGGCCAGGGACTGTGGTCAGGATGTGTATATCCAGTGTGATTACTCTATGGTCTGGACTTACAAGTGAGGAATACACTTCTCATCTTGCCATCCAGTACCCATGTTGCTGATTATCACATCCAGTATGCTTACCCCTCTTGTAGGAGTGGTACGTTGTTCCTGGGCATTTTGGTTTATGGATTCTAGGAACTTTTGTCCTACAGTGTTGAAGCTAGTATAATGCTCCCAGTCTACGTCTGGGTATTTTCAGTCACACAATATAATGTGGTTTGGAGGGCTTGATATATTCATGTATTCCAACACAGGCCAGGTGCAGTTCCTGGTGTTAGGATGGTAGTCTGTAGCAGGCTATAAACTGGGAGGCAGTTTTAGCCACTGTTACTTGACCATGGCTAGTCCATGCTGCTTCTTGTTGTGGTACCGACATGGGGGTGTGGTTATCCTTGACAATTATTGCTAGTCACACTCCTTTTGTAGCTTGTTCCATGTTTTGAGCCTGTACAGCACAGTATGAGGTGTAACCTGGTAGTGTTAGGGTGCTGTTGTGAGCCTTGACCCAGTTTTCTGTTACAGGACAGATATCAACATTCTCCAATCTGGGGGAGTTTAGACTGCATGCATCTTGCTGTTTAGACTTCTGGCATTGGGTAGCATTACATCTAGGTTCTTATCCCTTGTGATACCTATAGAGGTGGGTTTGTGTTTTGAGCCTTACCTATTCAGGGCACACTGTGGGTAACAACAGCCTTTGCCAGTATCTATAAGGCCTGGACTGATAGGTGCACACCACCCCTAGCAGGTGGAGCATCATGTCATGCTCAGCATGTCATCCCAGGCTGGCACACATTGGATCCCCTTTGACTAACTGCAATACTTCAGCCATTTATTGCAATTGATCATCTCATCGTCATATTGTGGCATCATACTTGGTGAGGGTAGGATGTTAGTCAGGGTCATCAAGTGTGCATATACTGCATGTTGTTACATTGCTTAACACATGGCATTCATGCCTCAGGTGGTGCTGCATGGCTGCCTCTGTCGGATGCACATACTACACTCCCTGTACATGTTTGAGAGCAGGTTATGTCATTTTAGGCATCCCTGTTATTATATGAGTGAGTCAGAGAGGGGTATCATTCCCAGGGTTCCTACTGAGCCAGTGTATGTGCTATGCGTTGCCTCTTTGCCAAGGCCAGGGTATACTGGGAACGCCTCCTTCTGCCTACTGGGGCAGGCTGAGGTTGTTCCTCCTCCGAGTCACGCTCTGCCTGTGATGGCCTTGGCAATGGTGGGGGGCTGTTTGGTCCGGCCCTATGCTGGTCCTGCTGCAGCTGTTTTTGCAAGATCATATTATGTAGCATAGCACATACCATGACAATTTGGGTACATGTAGTTGGTGAGTACTGCAAGGTTCCACCAGATGTGTCCAGACACCGGAACCGTGACTTGAGCAGCCCAAACACACACTCTATTACATTACGTGTTTGTGCATGTGCCTCATTATGGCGTTCCTGTTCAGGTGTGTGTGCGATTCTGATGGGTGTCATCAGCCACGGCTCCAGTGCATAACCTGCATCCCCCACTAAGTGTCCATGTGGGATGTCCCCATTGGCAAATGTCTGGTACAGCTGCGTCAAATGCCAGATATGGGAATCATGGTAGCTCCCAGGACAGCCAGCACACACATTCATTATTATGCCCTGGGCATCACACATGACCTGGCAGTTGATGGAAGGGAAGCCCTTGCGGTTAATCTAGGCCCTACCCCGCTCAGCGGCTGGTGCTTTGATGCATATGTGCGTGCAGTCTATTGCACCCACTACCTCAGGGTATTCCGCTATTTGCTGGAAGAGACACATATTGCTGGCCAATACCTCATGGGCATTGGGGAAATATACATGATCACCGACATGTGCTGACATGGCATCCAGGAACTGGTGCAGTACCCTGGAGGCTGATGCCTGTGATATCCTCATCATATCACCAGTTGGTCTCTGGAAGGTACCTGTTGCTAGTATTCTTAGGCCAACACATACCTTGGTTTCCACTGGGATGGGTTCCCCTCTGTTGGTTCTGTGTGTGAGGCGTGGCCTGCACAGCTCGACAATTTGCTGCAGGAGGTCTCTGTCCACTCTATAGCGTTCTACTATCTCCAGCTCATGTAACCCATGGTAGGTGACCCTGGGCCTGTACACTCTTCTCCGTCTCTTCTCTTCTCTTCTCCGTCTCCTCACTGTGGGTTGTCTAGCACCATTTTCATTGTCACCACCCTCAGCAAGTAGCCTATGTCTCCTTATGACAGCTATGGCAGCCCCTAGCATGTCTGCTCTGAGTTCAGCTTTTTCAGTTTTCACTTCTAATAGCTTACTACTGTCTTGCAGTGTTTCTTGAGAGAAACATCCTGCACTGTTGTTTGCAGAGTTGTAAGTGCTTGGCTGAGCTACTATTCTGCCTGTGTAATTGCCTGCTTCTAATTGTTTTCACCTGCTAGCTCCAGCAGTATTCCCTGCTAGCTTCCTACTAATTCTGTTGCTTCCTTTTTCCTTTCTGTTTCCTCAGGGGGTTTATAACCTTAATTTTTATGTTTTATACAGTGCAGCCCGTTTGCGCGGGGCTGCGCTGTGTTTAAACATCGGCGATCGCCGAAAAAAAAAAAATATTTCTTATATTTGCATCAGGGTACCTTGCCAATGGCCACATATTTGGCCATTGGCATGCTGCCTGACACATATGCACCCTTTATTTGGAGCTGACATGGCTCCATTGTGTTTTTTGCAGAAACGTACTCAGTTGTCAACTGAGTACATTTCTGCAGCTAAAACGGCTCTTACACTGGCTGCTTTGGGCTTCCTCAATTGCTAATCTACCTCATTTGCATGCCTTTCGGCTGCAAGTGAGGTTATTAGCATATCCACGCCCACTCTGTGTAAGAGACGTTTTAGCTGGTCTCTTACACGGGATTTAGGGCTGTTCCTGGTTCGCGAAGGCTGCATGGAGTCTTACACTACTCTTAGACTCCATGCAAACCTTCGTGAATCCTGCCCTTTATCCATTCATACACTGTTGAAACTTAATGCTTTGAAATTGTCACTTAATGACTGTTTATTGGTAAGATGTTTTAAATATTATTAAGTTAAGTAAGGGATTGTTTTTTTCTGTTTTAAAATGTAAAGCTTTATATACAATATGCTAAATATTATGCTTTTAATATTTTTTTAATATTTTGTATATTTTATTTGTAACATAGGTAAGTTACTTTAAGTATTTATTGGATAATTAATGAATTAGGATATGTAGGTGGGACTTCCCTACATTACTTCTTTATATAGAACTGCAAAGGTTAGAGTGAGATTATTATATTATTCTGATGAAGGCCTAATAATACAACAAAAGCGCTTAATAAAATATTATTGCTTGACAACATTTGACAGGTGACCGCCTGATTCTAATGTTATCTTTTTAATGGTTATTGGTCTTGTTTGGTAATGTTTTTACAACTATCTTGGGTTCCTGAGTTCCGAGCTTCTAAAACTGAAAGTAAGCTACTGGCAAAAAATGTGAAAACTGAACTGCATACTTCATATTACTTTATTCCAATAGAGTATGATAGAGGCAGAGAGGATGGCAGATGAACTCATACAGAGCTCAAGAATTAAAACCAGGAGAGGGGAGCTGGAATAGAAATTAAAATAAGACAATAATCTGGTTATGGTTAGACAGTAAAAAGGATCCTGTCTGGTATCAAAACCATGCCCCAGTGATAGAGTAACAAAAATATGAAACTAAAATATATCAGTATAGGAACTGATGGTGGAATAATAGGAAACTCTGAAATAAAATTTGGTATAAGATAGAAGCCAGCACAAAGACTTACAAGAAGTATTAGCACAGAGAATGAGAGGAACAAAATAAGTAATAAAGGTGAGCTAGGCAGAAAAATGCAGAGTTGTGAGCCTATTTTTGCAGTTGTTAAGCATGCAATTCAGATAAGTGCAAACTCTCCACAACAGATATCTGGTAGCCGAGAAAGACATAAAAATGATGATAAATGTTGCTCTGAAATGCCCATTTTAGAGGGAGAGCAACACAGAGAAGGAAAAGAAAGTGACAGCATGGTATCTACTCACGCTAAGGTAGACAGAGAGCAACTGTAAAAAAGAGAAAGGCAGTCAAGTGACCTGTGTTATGAGATATGTGACAGTAGAGCTGAAGGTGATTTTTGCTTAGCTCTTCCCTTAGCAGGGAAATAACAGAGGAAAATATGCAGTGTCCATGTTTTTGAGTAACAAAGCGGCACCTTCTATTTCAAGGCAAAGTACTGAAGAAAATAACCATGAATTATATGACTATTGGATTTTAAGATGAGTCACAAATGTCGAGAAAAATCTCATTGGGAAGAGCATACTTTAAAAACAGCAAGAAAAAAAAACACAGGGGATGATAGTAAACACTGTTCCCATTATTTTTACACTGATTTTGAATTGAAAGAACACCCCTTATAGAGTAAGTCTATATCATCCTCTAGTGCCAAAATCTTAAAGGGCAATACTAATGAGACTAGACCATAGTCTTGTGTTGGGAGGTCACCTTAGGAAAGATAAAATGAAACAAAAGAAACAGTACTAGCCTGATTTTATTGGCTAGTCATAATGAAAGAAGCAGAAAACTTTGAGCATAAAAAAAAACTATACCACATGGTGGAATGGTGGATATAAAAGTCCTTGTTCCCAATATCTATCTTAGAGAAACCAGTTGAGTGTATTGTTGTGGGTATCTTGGGACCATTATTAAAAACTAGCAATGGTATCAGTACATACTAGTCATGACGGACTATGCTATCAAATCTCCAGAAACTGTGCCATGATACAAAGCTAACATTAAGGCTATTCTCAGAAAACTCATGCTATTAATCTCCAGAAGGGCTATCCATGCAGAGACACATACTGACCTAGGCATTCCATCTACGTCAGGAGCACTGCATCAGATAGGTCACTGCTTTAAAGTCAAACAGTTGAAGACATCAGCCTACCATCTGCAAACTGATAAAGTGGTAGAAGGAATTAATAATACACAGAAATCCATGGCAACAAAATTTATTGATGCAGCAGTTACAAACTGTGGCTAGTCATTACTCTATTTACCGTTTGTACAGATGTTATCCTGCTTATTGTTTGCAATCAGTCACAAATCTTAATTAGATTTATCCCATTCAAACCTTCCAATGGCAGGCATTTTAATGGACTGATTGATATTTCTAAAGAAAGTTGAGAAGATGAAAAAGCACCATTTAAAAGCACACTAGAACACTATGCTAGTTCTCAGGATAGACTAAAGCTGCTAATGGCCAAAGTAAGTGAACAGATAAAGGCAGCCTCAAAAAAGGATCAGTAAATTTATAATAAGAATGCTCATGTTAGAGAATTTAGTCTAGAATATCATCTATGAGTGTTATAGCCCTCCACAGAAAACAAAACATTGAAAGAAATGGAAGGGACCACTGGAGCCATTCAGTGTGATGAAAATAATACATCCAGTGAACTGTAAGGACAGAAAGCCAGGAAGCAGTAAAACAGAGAATGTTTGAAGCCATAGAGGAGAAACTAGGGAGTCTTTACACAAAGTACAGATGGAGGAATCCTTGTCTTGAGTACAAAAGCAGGAAGTCAGATAATTTCTTTTAAGAAACTAGAGTATTTCCAGAAATGCCTTGGAGAAGAAAAATGATAAATAATAACATAGAGACAAAAACTAGGATTGAGAGTCTAAGAAAAACAGGAATTAGAAAAGTTGATAAGAGAAGACATTAATATAAATGCACAAAGTGGACATGATAGAAGAGTCACAGAGTGACTGTAGCATCCCAATGGTATTGTTTCCTAAAATCAATGTAAGGAATCGAAGCATGTCATGGCTGTCGAATGGTCAAAATTGATGAGTTGACAGAGAACGTAGGAAAGACCAGATGCTTGACAACAGTTGTACAAGGTTTGAGTCCCTCGGCCTTCATTTACCTACCATGTGACCTTGAGAAACTCACTTAATCAGACAGTGCTTTAGACCAACATCAGGATATTGGATAGGTTCCCCTATAGTCTCCTGGACTACATGCCAATAATTACTATGAACCTATGACTTGACAAAAGGATACTGCTAGATACCACTTAGCCCCTCTGCCAAGAAGACTTTTTTTCTCTCTTGATGCCCTATTTCAGCAAATAGTATTATAATTTGCCCCATATGAAGTCCCAGCCAAATTTCAAACATTGATGGGTAAAATTCTGCAACCCTATTTGTGATATGATGCTACATACCTGAATGATGTGGTCATCCATTCAAGGGAATGGCGTCTTGCTTAGCAAAAGTACAGACTGTCCTAGAATCTATAAGACAGGTAAACCTGACTATGAATGCCAAGGAAATAAATTGGGCATAACAAAACTCAACTTTGTAGGATATCCTACAGGAATAGGAGTGGGAAGAGCAAAATCAGAAAAACTAGAGGCTTAAAACTGACCTGTATCCTCCACTAAAAGGTGAAGGATTTTATAGGTAAGTACTGTAGTATGTGCCCTTGTGGGCTATTTTAAGCCTAGTCAATTTCCCTTCAAAAGGTAAGAATCAAACTGTGTACTTTTTATCTGTGAGGTAAATACCTTAAACCCTTATACCAATCCCTAACCCCTTCTTGAACTAGCTGAGTGCTATAGAAACGTTGTGTCTAGTTTTGTGACTTGTGCCTCTCTTTTGACAGATCTCACAAGAGGATAAGCTCTTGTTAAAGTGTAATCATCTCTTGAAGCAGATAAACATTTAATGAGCTAAGAAGGATCTTATGTCTAAACTTGCGCCATTCACTCAGGATTTTACCTGAGAGTTTACCTTATATACAGATGAACTGGAGGTAGGTTTTGAGTTCAGTGCTTTCCCAAGTCATTCTATGTGCAATATCAGCAGAAATCTGAACAATGTGGAGTTATTCTGCCATAGAAATAAGTCTTAGCTATAAAGTTAGCTTTCTATGCCTTAAAGGGTTTTACTGTGAATCATGACTTCCACAAAGGTGAGAATCTAAATTATCAAGAAATAAAAAAATG
Organism: Protopterus annectens; assembly: GCF_019279795.1. Lineage (NCBI taxonomy): Eukaryota > Metazoa > Chordata > Ceratodontiformes > Protopteridae > Protopterus > Protopterus annectens. The sequence continues at coordinate 698,784,469 of NC_056736.1, forward strand.
AACAAGCACAGGAATCTGTCTAGTTCCAACATCACCACCACGAGTGTTGAGGAAAAAATACAAAACAGAGAAATTAGTGGTCTTAAAACTTCTTTGATGAACTCAGTCATAATAATTTCCAAAAATCATGAAATCCAGGTAGTGTCCCAAAGCAACAAAGCCTTTATTCATCACAGACAAGTGATCCTCAGTAACAAAAAATCTAAAATATTTTAACAATGTTAAATATATCAGCTTTTATGTACGTAGAAGTAAATGTGTAAAATATATGTATTGTTTAATTTTAAATCAGCCTGTTCATGGCAAACAATATAAACAGGGTCATAAAAGTACATTTTAGAGCAAATACCCACCTCCACTTACTAATACTGATTAGTTCAAACTAAATCCTAGTTAAGGAAAACACTACCTATCTATTTGCAACCCAGATTCCAAGATCAGGTATTAATTATTTTTATTTATTTATTGACATTTATTTATTTCAGGGAAGCCCGGGGAGAAAAGTTCCATCTAAGCAATTACAGACAGTAACGATTAAACAATTATAAGTAAGAATTACATTTGTTTATAGAGCAGATACAGACATTTACAGATTTGCAGAGTTAAGAGGACATACATTCTTTTCTAGGACTAATACAAATTATCATATAAGTGGATTACTATTTAAGGTACATTATAGTTGGTTTAAATAGCAGAGCAGCGAGACTTGTAGACATAATTAGTAAAGCAGAAAAGTTATCAAACACAGTAGTTAGGTTTTATGGTAGAAGGGGATAAAGCTTGGAAAAGGTGGAGAAAGAGGATGAAGAGAAAGACTGTGTAGCTTAGTGATAGAAGCGATAAGGGATGAATAGGGAGGTTGATGTGAGAGTTTGATTTATGATGTATAGGAGAGAATTGTTGTGTGAGGTAAGGTGGGGAGGTTAAAGTGATTGATAGCAAGCTATGGAAGATGGCATAATAAGAGAGAAAGAGACATTAGTTAAGAAGAGGACACTTGTGAATGTGATAGGGAGTTATAGAGGCAGTAGTTCAAGAGGCTGGAGAAAAGGGATTAAAAACAATAATAGAGACATTTGTTGCCAAGGTAATATGATGGAGAAAATTGGCTGCCAAGGCAGTATGATGGAGAAGATAGTAGTGATGTAGGGAAGAACGGGGATGGAAGTGAAAGTCAAGGGAAGTAAATTCTGGATGGTGGTCTTAGTTAAGAGCACTGGCAAATGTGAGTGTTGAGATAGTGATTTTTTAATGTAAGCTTATAAGTATTAAATGGATCTATGGCAGTGGTATTTGGAGATAAGGCATTCCATAACATTGCAATGGCATAGGAGTATGAAAGCATAACATATACATAAAAAGGGGTTAACTTCACTTTGTTGAAAACCCTAATCATTGAATACCTTTTTGTTGAACTATATTCATCAAAGCCTCAGTCCATTGAATGTGAATTTAAGCAAAACGTTTCCCAGGGACAAGAAACAGTGGGCCATCATCAGGAATTTGGCCTTTTCCCCACTGTAGTGCAATCTTGGAGTTAGTATATTTAGTTAAGGGGGGGCGGGGTGTAGGGGAAGCAGCCTCCCACCTGGGTGGGTTTTAAATGTTGTTATTTTTGTGACACTCGCTTGGTTGGCAAAGCATTTTTTCCTCTGGAAAAAATTTCATTTAAATGCACATTCGATGGACTGAGGTTTTGATGAATAGAATTCGACAAAAAGGTATTCGACAATTTGTGTTTTTGACAAAGTGAAGTAGACCCCATAAAAAGATATACATAAAAAGACTTTTAACTAAAATCACTTTTGGCTAACTAACGCAATAAAGCCTTAATCAGGTCTGTGACAAGAACTAAAATTAATTAGTACCTGGGATAAGTGCTTCTTTAAAAACCCCAACATGTCCTTTTGAATTCTGTTGAATAATATTTCCTTTAGTTTGTACTTCAGAAACAAATGCTCGGTAGTCATATCTGACTCTATTAATTACCGTAAAGCAATGCAAAGTATTTTATATAACACAGATAACTATGTGTCTGTTTCTAATAAAGAAGTGAACATTGCTTACCATAGAATAGATATCCTGTTAGAGGATCATATTAGTGATGGTAGTATAGATGTGGATAGGTACAATTTTGTTAAAATTAATAGACCGACTATTCCTACCACTTTTGGCTTTGCAGAGGTACATAACAACCTTAATGACCCCCATTTCGGACCAGTTGTTGCTGCACAAGATTCAAAGACCTCCCCTTTAGCTATTTTTGTAGACGGACATCTTAAATCATTTTACGTTACTAGCTGACACCTTCTAGAAGATTCATGGGGTTTCTTAGGTAGATTAAAAAATGAATTATGGGAGAAAAATTCGATACTCCTTACCATCCCTCTCAACCTGGAAACATCCAAAATGTGGACAACAACCATGAGAGACAGGTACAAATCTGTACACTGATTAGCATGACATTTGCATACAGAATCATTTAATCTCACCCACTCCAGTGGAATTGTGGGATACCAGCCTTTAAACACAACTGAACAGACAACCAAAATATGATAATGAAACACAAAATAAGCAGAATAACAACAGTGTTTTATTTATATTAATATTTGAACTTGTGCAAAACCAAAATACAATTTTCTTTTATAAAAATAAAATTAACTGGCAGTCTGTGAGATATGAGATACAAAATTAAGCATTGCATCAAACGTCAGTAATGGCTAAACTGAAATTAAAATCGGCAGAAGCCAGAAGTCACAGATAGAGGTCCACAGAATTAATTTAGTTATTGACTGCAGATATTATGGCTTTGCCTCTCAGTCTATTAGAGCAAAAAACACACAAAAACTATTAATCCACCAAGAAGAGACAGCACAGGAGTCCCACCAAAAATGGATTTAGCGCTTTCGTCTTTTAATAAAAAACTTCTTCAGAATCACAGTTAACACAAGAACTGACCCATTAAATACCCTCACAACCCTACATATTAACATAGTTAATTGCTGACATCATAATTAATTATACCCTTCTCAAGAGTTAAAGGACAAATGCAAAATTCAATAAATCATAATACTATAAATATATATAAACAATATAACATATCAGTGTAAAAGACATATAATATATGTAATTATAAAAATTTTTTTACAAATATCCCTCTGTCTTTAATCTGAGAATAGAAGTCACAGAAACATTAGTGTTCAACCCAGGGTAGTATGTTGCATTAGTTCTTAATTGCCATCTAAGCTCCCTCGATTCAAGGAAGTCATTCAATGGACCACCCCTATCCCCTAAAGTCACTTGTTCAAGAACTGAAAACTTAAAAGAATGGCCAACATTATTTTTAACATGAACAGCTAATACGTTTTTTATTTCCTGTTTTTTTAATATCATAAACATGTTGATACATTCTGCTCCTAAGAGCATTAATAGTTTTGCCAATATAGAAGCAGGGGCACTGGGTACACATTCCTATATATACTACTGCCTTACTACTACAAGAGAACTTCCTTTTATGCCTAAATGTACTAAAATTTGGAATATTTATTTCATTGCCTTCTATAATAGATTGACATTGTAGGCAAAAACCACATCTAAACATACCTGTAGTACCAGAATATAACTCAGTTGTATTCTCCAGCATATTTTTATAGTAGTATCATTTCTATACACTATATTTGGACCCATACCAGCTGTATCCACATATTCTTTATTGGTGCTGAATAATTTTCACAATACCGTCATAATGCATATTATACTTGAATGTACCAACCCTATTAAATATTTTATTTTTATTAGTTTTCTCTGTCGTAATGGCATCAATACCTTTACCTAATAATGGGACATAAAATCCCTTGTCTCTTTTTGTAATAACCTCCTGTAGTGTATAATCTACAAACTCTCCAAGGTATCCCCTGTTAACTAACATCCCCTTAAGGATGTTAATTTGATCCAAAAATTCATGTTTTTCAGAAACCATCCTAGCTATTCTAACACCCTGCCATTTTACTAAGGCCTTCTTCTGATGTAAAGGGTGAAAACTACTGAAGTGTAATAATGTGTTAGAATAGGTAGGTTTTCTATAGATGGTAGTCTCAAACTGTTGCTTATATTTATTTTTAAAAATTGTGATATCCAGATAATTAATTTTCTCATGAGAAATATTGTGAGAAAATTTCAAAAAATCCGTACTATTCTCAATAAATTCGAGAAATTCCTTGAGTGTGTCCTCACTATCATTCCAAATGATAAGGACATCGTCTAAAAAGCGGCCATAGTATTTCCAATGTTTTGCATATACACTTGTAAATATAAATTCTGTTTCCCAAAACGCCAAGACAGAATTTGCAAAAATAGGGGCACAAGTGGCCCCCATTGCTACCCCTTTATTCTGCTTAAAAAGTTGTTCTTCGAATACAATAATGTTAGTCTCTGGGACAAGTTCCCTCAATGTTCTGATAGTAAGGATACGATCATGTCCTAACTCAGTATGACAACATAAAAATAAATAAAACCATTTGATACCAATTTCATGAGGAATAATAGAAAACAGGTCTTTAACGTCTATTGTTACAAAAATAAGCTTGTCATTATATAACTCCTTATTTAACTTTTTCAAAAGGTCCCAGGAATCTTTATCTATCCAATGGCAGTTGACCAAAATATTCTTAAGTAGTGTGTCAATAAATTTTGCAATAAAATATGTTTTTGATGCTTTTGCGTCGACTATGTGTCTAAAGGGGGGATTACCAAGGTCTTTATGAAGCTTCGGAATACCGAAGGTAGTAGGTATTTTTGGCCATTTAACTTCCATATAGGAATGTTCATCTAATGTAATTTGTCTATTCAAAAGTAACTCTTCTAGTATTGTCAACCTTTCTATATAAAATATTCTTCTCATTAATACTAATCTGACAATAAGTATCTGAATGTAAAATACCAAACATTTTGTCAATATATAAATTTCTGTCCATAATGATGAGTCCACCCCCTTTATCCGGTTTCATAATTCTTATTGCTTTATTAGCACACACATTTTGTAATAATTCCATCTCAGAGCTAGTTAAATTAATCTCAGCCTGTGACTCCCCTCTTACTTTATACAATGACTGAATGTCAAGTTCACACATCTTCTCAAATATCTGTATAATAGGATAGAGGGGGGGATTATAAGAACTTGATTTTTGTACATTATTTGTATTATTAATGTTAAAGTCATTGTATTTAAAACAGAATTGAAAATTCAATTTCCTGGTATATAATTTCAAATCTATTAGAGCATCATCCAGGCCACCTTTTCTACTTGGAACAAAAGTTAAGCCTTTCTCAAAAATGTCAGCAATTCCATCATGAAAACAAACATCACTATAATTATATATCTTAAAGTCAGCATTCTTATTATTTAAAATCCTAGGAAATGTGATTTCATTATTAATACTATTGTCAAGAAAAACCTGCCCATTTAGTACATGTTGACATTCCCCCTAATGTTTCTGTAAGTTCTATTCTCAGATGAAAGACAGAGGGATATTTGTAAAAAAAGTTTTTATAATTACATATATGTCTTTTACACTGATATGTTATATTGTTTATATATATTTATAGTATTGTGATTTATTGAATTTTGCATTTGTCCTTTAACTCTTGAGAAGGGTATAATTAATTATGATGTCAGCAATTAACTATTTTAATATGTGGGATTGTGAGGGTATTTAATGGGTCAGTTCTTGTGTTAACTGTGATTCTGAAGAAGTTTTTTATTAAAAGACGAAAGCGCTAAATCCATTATTGGTGTGACTCCTGTGCTGTCTCTTTTTGGTGAATTATTAGTCTATTAGAGCAAGAAATCTAAACAAAGCCACAAATAATATGGGGGGCCAGACAAAGGCACAGAAATTCAGTAAGTGACACTTTTAAATACTGCTCTTCCAAACAGACTGTGCTGTGCACAGAACAACAGATTTTCCATAGCATAGCATGAATTTTCTGAAGGATGAAGTCTGAAAATCAAATGCAATGTCTGCTGCCTGCCATTATTTTCTGACTTCAGGCCACAGTGGTGCAGCGGTTAGCATTGCTGCCTCATAGCAAGAGATTCTCCCGTTCAATTCTCGGCTGGGGTGCCTTCTGTGCAGAGTTTGCATGTCCTCCCTGTGGTCACATGGGTTTCCTCCGGGTGCTCTGGTTTCTTCCCAAAGACATGCTGTAGGTGGATTGGACACTCTGAACTGGCCCTAGGTGTGAGTGCATGCATGTGTGTGCCTTCTGTGGAAGGTTGGGTGCCGGGCTCGCAACTCGACACTGTAAAACTCCACTGCCGATCATGAGTGGACAGGTGATCCACTGTGGCAACCCCTAACTGGGAAAAGCCAAAGTAGAAGAAGTTAATCCTCAAAGATCTGCCACTGATTTGCCAGAAAACTGCAATTTTAACAGACTCATAGCAAAAAGCCAAAAGCTTAATTTCTTTCTGTAGTTTCAAATATGCACAAACACCAAAATGAATATTTCCCCCAGACCCCCACTACTCCCTTCAGCAGTATGTCATTTTCTTATCATATTTACTTTGTATTTCTATGAGATAATCTGTAATGTATATGTGCAATGTGTACTATGTATTTGTATTTTTCTGGAGCTTTTCTCCCCAGGACTCCATTGAAAATGGGCTCCTTGTGGCCTAATGGACTGTCCTGGCAAACAAAGTCAAATAAATAAAGTAAATAAATATAAAATAAATGTTTGCAAGAATGCACAAGCACCAAAATGAAACATTTCCCTCAGCGATACATCCTCTCAGTAGTTTAAAGTGCATAAGCACCAAAATGAAACATTTCCCCCAGTGATCCATCCCCTTAGTAGTTTCAAGTATGATCAAGAAAGCACCAAAATGAAACACTTCCCCCAGACCCCCACTAATCCCTTCACCAGTATATTCATAGGTTCATAGGTAGGTACTAGGCTATTGGCCCTAGGGCCTATACAAGCCTAGCCAAATTGGTACCCTGGCTTTTGCCACCCAAGAAAATTATTTTCCTGTGCCCCTGTCGAGCAGAGCCACAGAGGTGATCCCCGGGGTGAATTTCCTATTTCCCATCCAATCATCAAGATTTTTCTTAAAGGGTGCTAATGAGGAGCTTTGTTTGATATAGATAGGTAGTTTGTTCCTTTGTATGGAAAGTCTCTGGAACAGGAATCTATCCCTCCAACATGTTCTGTTTATTGTGGTGACAAGGTTTAGGTCCCTAGAGTGTGTAGCTCGGAGGGATTGGGATTTCTTTAAGTGGAGCCAGTCAAACAGCTCTGGGTTTGACATAGCTTTGTATGTTAGGCAGAGATTGCCTCTGAGTAGGCGATATGCGATGGAGTAAAGCTGGAGTTTTTTGAGATGGTCTGCATAGGGCATCTCTATGAGGCCAGTAATCCTCTTTGTGAGGTATTTCTGTGGCTTTTCCCGTTGTTGTAGATGTCTTGTGAGGTACATACCAAAAAGGGCCTTGTACTCTATAATGGGTCTAATGAGTGATGAGTAGAGGGGAACAGTGATCTCTTTTTTCCTGGATGAAAAACCTTTTGTGATGAGGTGTGCCATGTAGAAGGATTTCCTGACTACTGTAGCGATGTGATTATCAAAGGAGAGACCTGTGTCCACCTGTGTCCCAAGGTCTCTTATCACACTTTTGGTGTTAAGTAGACTACCACCTATGTGGTAGCTCATGGGTACAGAGTTTTTACCAAAGGGGATGACAATGCACTTTTTGGCATTGAGCTTGAGGCCATGGCTTTGACACCAGGCATCTGTCTCTTGATGCAATTTCGTAGGATGTTCACATCATTAGGAGTTTCAATTATGGCTCCTAGTTTGCAGTCATCTGTGAACTTCATTAGCCAAAGACCTTCTGTGTTAGCCTGTACTTCAGAAAAGTAGATACCAAACAGGGGTGGACCCAGGACTGAACCCTGTGGTACTCCACTTGTTACTGGTCTGAAGTCTGATTTGGAGTCTGCTACTTTCACAGCGTGGGTTCTGTCAGTGATCCAGTTGGCAACCCATCCTGTGACATAGGGATTTATACCTAGTTTAGTGAGTTTATCTATAATTCCTGAGTGGGGGATGGTGTCAAAAGCATTGGTGAGATCTAGATAGGCTGTGTGAACCACCTTACCCTCGTCTACGGCTTTGGTGATTGCTTCAAAGAAGTCAATCAGGTATAGGAGATATGATCTGACTTTTGCAAACCTGATGTGGGTGGGGTCCACAGTTTGGAGATTACCAATGTCTTTGTTTATAAGTTCCATGATGATACATTCCGTGCCTTGCAGACCAGGCTCATTAGGCTAATGGGGTGGTAGTTCCCGGGGTCCGTGGTGGCTCCCCCTTTGTGGAGTGGGATAACCGTCACTGTGTGCCATTCAGTGGGCACAAAGCCTGAGGTGAGGCTATGACTGAACATGGTACTTAGGTGGGGTGCCAGTTCATTCTGTAGTTCATGTAGAACGCAGCCTGGGATGTTGTCAGGTCACAAGGATGCTGTCTTCTTGGCTTTAGAGAGTGTGTTTTTTACCTGTGCAGTCGTGATTACAGGTACTTTGCATTCTTTTGGTATAGAGATGGGCCATTTATGGGGTAAGGGGGGTAAAGTTCGCACCTAACCTATCTGCCAGGATGTTGGCAATATCAGTTGGTTCTGTATATTTAGTGCCATTGTGCTGTAACTCAGAGCAGATCTGAGTGTTGCCTTTGAGATTCTTGTCATAGGTATAGAATGCTTTGTGGTTGTCTTTAGAATCAGTGGCGAATTTGTTTTCATAACTAGCTTTGGAGGATTTTATGGGGGATCTCAGCTTCTTACTGAGGCTGACCAGGGAGTTCTTACAGTCATGGGATTTTACTCTTTTTTGCAACAGTTTCTTTCTTCTGTTGTAGAGTTTGTTTATGGCAGGGGAACACTAAGATTGGATTCCATTTTTTGGAGGATAGCATGATCCATGTACTCGTGTAAGTGTTTATAAAGTGCATTTGTGTAGGATTCAGCAGTTGTACCTCTATTGTCCACCTGCATGGGTGTTGTGAAGTTTGCCACTTCTGTCTTAAGAAGCATGAAGTTGGCTTTGGAGAAATTTTTTACAGTGGTTTCCCTAATGGGGGTTGGGGGCGGGATGTGGATGTCTAGGCTGATTAGCTTGTGGTCGGATATGACCAATGAGGAATTGGCCTCTGGTGTGGAACACCGGTCACCCATGTTGGTAATGAGCAGGTCTAGGATATTGCTGCCCCTGGTGGCGGCGTGGATAAGTTGATCCAAGGCGTTCAAATTTATGAATTCCAGAAAACGTTCAGCAAAAGAGTTGGTACATGAGTAGTTTTCCCAGTTAATGGTGGGGTAGTTGAAATCACCCATTATTTGGGTGTTGGGTTGTACCCTAATATTTTCCAGTGTATCAAGAAATGAGGAGTGGGAATCCTGGGGCATAGTGGGGGGATCTGTAGCAAGTTACAATTTGGTTTGCTGTCTTGCCCAGAGTTAGTTGCATTTGGATAATCTCGGATGCATTATGCTGAGCAACTAGCCTGGAGGTTTGGATATCCTTAATGAATATGGACACACCTCCACCTTTAGAATTTTGGTCCAGGTTAGGTGGCCGAAAGGTGTGGTGTGAATTATAGCCTGGTAATGCAGGGGTGCTCTCTGTAGCCTTGAACCAGGTCTCTGTCACTGCACAGATGTCAATGTTCTCCATTTTAAGGAGTGCCTTGAGTGAATACATTTTGAGGTTTAGACTTCTAGCATTGAGTAGCATTACCCTCAGATTTTGCTTGCTTGTACCTGTTACGGTGGTGAATTTGTCATTTGAACCTTTCCTAAAAAAAGGCACTATAGGGGTGGCAAGAGTCTTAGCCAATATCCGGAATCCCAAGGGCGACAGGTGCAGGCCATCTTTGGCAATGATCGTGGTCTGTCGATCATGTCATCCCAGTCAGACAAATACTAGATCCCCTTAGAATGACACCAGAAGCTTAGCCAGTTGTTGAAATCAATCATTTTGTCCTTGTACTGTGGTATCATTCTGTGTAATGGCAGGATGCTACTCCAGGGCTAGGGTCATACCTGCCTGGGCTACAAGAATGGAGAGCTCCTCCATGTCTCTTTTCATCTAGTCCAGGGAGGGACATCTCAGGTCATTCACACCAACATGGACAATGACAGAGTTATATTTGTACTTGTTGTGGAGTGACCTGAGTGTGTGCGTTATGTGGCGGATCCTGGCACCCGACAGGCAGCTGACAGTATCTTTCTCCTTGTTTAGCCTGGTGAGTGGAACATCAGTGTGCCTGGCTATAGTCACCTATGACTAGAGTGTTGAGTACGTTGTTATGCTTTATGGGCTGTGGTTGAGTGGCACACTGAGTTTGTGGGCTATGTGTCATTTGGGTTGTGTTGGGGGGTGGAGGTTGCAGGTATCTCTGCTTTGGAGGTCTCTGTTGCTTGAACAGAATTTTATTGAGAGCCTCTGTGAATGTAGGTGTGTGTTTTGTGTTGCTATATTTGTGTTTTGGTGGTGTAGGTTTTGAGGTACTATGTGATGAGTGTGGTGTGATGCAAGTGTTTACCTTCTCCTCTTGACTCTCTAGTCCACTCTTGGGTGAAGAGAGCTTTGCTTCCAGTTTGGCTATATAAGTGCATCTCTCACAAGTTGTAGTGTTGGGTGGTAGGAGGAGAGGGTTGTCTGTGTACATGAGGCAATTGCTTCTTTGCCTCAAGATGCCCAGATTCATCGGGTAGACAGGAGAAAACACTGGAAGCTAACCACTAGACATGCCTGGATAGGTGCTTATTTATTAAGTGTTAAAAACTGTTTCCTCTAGACAAGTGAGGAAAGTTGAGTGTTGTAGTAATTTGTAGCTTATTTAGTACTTACAACGAGTTCTGAACAAGTGCTGAGCTCAAAGAAACAGATTTGAGAGTGCTAAACAGAGTGCTAAAACTAAAAAACTGGCTAGTTCTAAGGGACATTTTGAAGAGCAGACTTTATGGCGCCAAAAATAATTTAACCCTAGCTAAGCAGTGATGCATAAAGTGTATTTTTTTAATATAATTGTAGAAAATGAGCAAGCTGATTTAAACAAATTAACCAATAAAAAGATTCCAGCAGTCTTCTATCAGGCAAGTTCTAACTGCACACTCCTGCCACTAGGGTGCAGGGGAACCTTCTCCAAAAAATATGGTCTGGATTAGTGCTCAAGTTATACAAGCAAAGCTAGATTCAGCAGGTCTGAATTTAGTCTATGCTACAGCAAACAAGGTGTACCAATTTCAGAAAGAAACAGTTCAAATAAGCAGGCACAATAAGCCTTTAACCAGAAACTCCCAGCTCAGAAGGTCAGAATCTACCCTCTCCTCCCACAAGAGTGCAGACCACACCTTAATGTAAAATACTGTCCCGAAGCCCAAGTGCTTAAACCAGAACTAATGCACTCTTAGAATAACAGACACTAAGTCTTCAATCAGCAACTCCCAACTTGGAAGGATGTAAGCTACCTGTCCTTCCACAACAGTGCAGACCACAAACCTTCTTAATGTAAAACAACCAGTCTGAAGCCCAAGTGCTTCAACCAAAGGCTTAGAATAACAGTTACAATTTAATCAGGCTACTAACAAGCAGTAATAAATGCAGCAGAATAAATGCAATAAAATAGGAAGAAACACAAATACAGTAAAAGATGAATAAAGTAGAATTTTTTATATACCAATAGAAAACAAGCAAATTGACTTAAACAAATTACCCAGTTAACCAGTAATAACGCTCAAGACTGAGCCCTCTTCCAGCAGTTGATGATTGTACAGAATTCACTGGCTCGCCATTAGAAGCTTCCCTTGTCATGATAATTTGTATCTCCATGCTCCTAATCTGTATGATGAAATGGTTTCTTTAACAACAGTGTTGCAATTTCTGTGTTGTGCCCCTTTCTTTTAAGTATCAGAACTAATAGCCTATGAACAGCTCAGATGTGGCATGATACATAAAAGCAACACTACTAAAATAACTGCAATAGGAAATTGCAGCAAGACAGAACAATTATACTTAGAAATTAATTCTGTTGCCACCCAAAAGTTTGCATGACAACGTTCGGTCTAGAGCTTGTGGGAAAGCTATTGTGCTTCATGAAGTAGCTCTAAAAGCTTCCTGCATTGCTGGTCTTGAATGTGAAAGTAATCAGTTTACTAGCAGAATATGGTTCTATCCCTCCTAATCAAATGACATGGCACAATCACAAGTTACTCAAGGGCTAACTTGTAGAGGGTCTCTAATAGAATCACTAACACTACATTTTGGATGAAGATATCTGCGTGTGTGTGTGTGTGTGTGTGTGTGTGTGTGTGTGTGTGTGTGTGTGTGTGTGTGTGTGTGTGTGTGTGTGTACACGCGCACACAAATACATGTATTTTATTTCTTCCTGATTTACTCAGGAAAGGCTGTGAGATCAGTTCAGAAGATATCTGTGCTGAATTGGTTGTATTTTGTATTACTTTATTGCCTTTTTATATTTTGAATACTGTGGTTTGTTTTCTTTACCTTGTGTTTTACTTGCATTCTGCCTTAACTGCATATTAAAACTTCAAAAGCGACCACAGCTCTGTCTCTTCTGAGTCAGGCAGAATTTTTTTTCCCACCCTCCCATCCAGTTACAGTTGTCTTGTTAAATACCACTGTCTTGCTAGTTGCCTGCCTCTTATGTTAATCTGACCATATATCTCATTTCTTCTCTGCTTTCACTGGCTTGTGTGAGTAATCACAAAATCATCATTTTAGAAATCCCTCCCCTTCAACTATTTAAATTTATTGGCCATCCTACTGTATTCCATAGTACCAGAATACAAAAGTGACCACCTCTTTCAACCCATCTTGCTCTTTTAAAATAGTAACTCTCCACTAAACCTTAACTTTTTAAACAGGTAAAACTTATGTTACCTACTTTCACATCTAACTTCTCTAGTGCGCACTGCAGTGTGCATTTTTTTAATCTTACCTTTAAGCATCCCTGTGACTAGCACTTGCTCTAATACCTGCTGGAAAGCACTAGGAAGCCTTAAACTGATACAAGCATGCAACTCTCCTTGTTAATAAGGAGAAATTAATAGTAGGCACTAAACAGCCTATAATTGCAAAGTACCTTGCTAAGGTAAGGGAAAACAGCTCCTGTACTTTACAAAAAAAAAAAAAGCACCAAAGCAGGCATGTCCAAAGGTCAGCTTCCGGTGATTTCTCCTGTCCACCTGGTGAACCTGGGCATACTGGGGCAATGCAGCAATTGCCTCATGTACACAGACAACCCTCTCCTCCTACCACCCAACACTACAACCTGTGAGAGATGCACTTACATAGCCAAAATGGAAGCAAAGCTCTCTCCACCCAAGTTTGTGCTAGACAGTCAAGTGGAGAAGGTTAACACCCACACTACACCTCAAGCAACACATAGCCCTTCTAAACCCACACCACCAACACGCACATATAGCTACACTAAATCCACATATGCAGAGACCCTTAACTGTAACCTGCCCAAGCAAAAAGGACCTCTGAAGCTGAAACGCAAACAAACACCAATCACAACCAAAGTGTCACATAGCTCACAACATCAGTGTGCCACCCAGCAACAGCCCCTAAGGCAAGACAACGTACCTAACACTTTAGTCATAGGTGACTGTATAGTCTGGCACACTGATGTCCCACTCACCAGGTTGAACAAGGAGAAAATTATAGTCAGCTGCCTGTCGGGTGCCAGGATCTGCCACATAACGCATGCACTCAAGTCACTCCACAACAAGTACAAATATGACTCTGTCATTGTCCATGTTGGAGTGAATGACTTGAGACGTACCACCCTGGACTACATGAAAAGAGACATGGAAGAGCTCTCAGATCATGTGGCCCAGGCAGGTATGACCCTAGCCCTGAGTAGCATCCTGCCTTCACCCAGAATGATACCACAATATAAGGACAAAATGATTGACTTCAACAATTGGCTAAGCTTCGGGTGTCATTCAAAGGGGATCCATTATCTGTCTGCCTGGGACGACATGATCGACAGACCATAATGCTTTGCCAGAGATGGTCTGCATCTGTCTCCCCTGGGATTCAGGTTACTGGCTAAGGCTCTTGCCACCCCTATAGTGCTTTTTTTAGGCAAAGTTCAAAGGTCAAAACTACCACTGTAACAGGTACAAGCATGCAAGATCTGAAGGTAATGCTACTCAATGCTAGAAGTCTGAACCTCAAAATGCACTCTTTTGAGGCACTCCTAAAAATGGAGAACATCGATATCTGTGCAGTAACTGAGACCTGGTTCAAGGCTCCAGAGAGCACCCCTACAATATCAGGCTACAACTCTTACCACACTTTTCGGCCACCAAACCAGGACTGAAACACTGAAGGTGGAGGAGTGTCAATATTCACCAAGGATATTCACACCTCCAGGCTAGTTGCCCAACACAATGCATCTGAAATTCTCCAGGTGCAACTAACACTAGGTAAGACTGAAATCCAAATTGTAGCTTGCTACAGATCCCCCACCATGCCCCAAGATTCTCACTACACCTTTCTAAACATACTGGAAAATATTAAGATAGAACCAATCACCCTAATACTGGGTGATTTTAACTACCCTGCCATTAACTGGCAAAACTACTCATGTACCAACACCTTTGCTCAACAGTTCTTGGAATTCATAAATTCAAATGCCCTGGATCAACTAATCCATAGTCCCACCAGGGGCACCAATATCCTAGACTTGGTCATTACCAACATGGGAAATTGATGCTCCACACCTATGATCACCCCCCTCGTTAGTCAGGTCTGACCATAAGCTAATCACCCTTAACATCCACATCCCACCCCCACCCCCCAGTAAGGAAACCTCCATAAAAAACTTCTCCAAAGCCAACTTCATGCTACTCAAGTCAGAAGTGACAAACTTCATGACACCCATGCAGACGGGAAATGAAAGTTCAACTGCTGAATTCTACACTAAGGCACTGTACGAGCACATCTATTCATGCATGAATTGTGCCATCCCAAATAGAACCAAGATGCTCTCATCCAAAAAAAGGAAGCCAATCTGGTGGTCCCCCGCCGTAAACAAACTTTACAGCAAAAGGAAGAAACTGTTGCAGAAAAGAAGAAAATCCCAGGATGCAAAAAAACTCCCATACCAGCCTCAGTAAGAAACTGAGATCCCTCATAAAATCCTCCAAAGCTAGTTACGAAAATAAAATTGCCAAAGATTCCAAAGACAACCACAAGGCATTCTATAACTATGTCAAGAATCTAAATGGCAATGCTCAGATCTGCTCTGAGCTAAAACAGAATGGCATTAAATATACTGATCCTAAGGATATTGCCAGTATCCTGGCAGATCGATTCAGTGTCAACTTCACCCCCTTCGCACCGCCTAAATGGCCCATCTCAATAACAGAAGATTGCCAAATTCCAGTAATAACAGCCACACAGGTAAAAAATGCACTCTCCAAAGCTAAGAATACAGCATCCATGGGACCAGATGACATCCCAGGCTGTGTACTACATGAACTACAATATGAACTGGCACCTCATCTAAGTGTCATGTTTAGTCACAGCCTCACCTCAGGTTTCGTGCCCACTGAGTGGCACAGAGGTGCAGTTATCCCACTCCACAAGGGGGGATCCACCTTGGATCCCGGAAACTACCGTCTCATCAGTCTGACGAGCCTTATCTACAAGGCCATGGAGCATATTATCATGGAACTTATAAACAAAGACATTGGCAACCTTCAAACACTAGACCCCACCCAGTTTGGGTTCGTGAAGGGCCGATCTTGTCTCCTGAACCTGATTGACTTCTTCTAATCAGTCTCCAGAGCCATGGACAAGGGTAAGGTGGTTCACACAGCCTATCTAGACATTGCCAAGGCCTTTGACACCATCCCCCACTCTGAAATCATAGATAAACTTACTAAGCTGGGCATTAATCCCTAAGTCACCCAATGAGTGGCTAACTTGCTTACTGATAGAATCCAGACTGTAAAAGTAGCCGACTTCAAATCCAGCTCCAGACAAGTGGAGTACCTCAGGGTTCAGTCCTGGGACTGCTCTTGTTTGGCATCTACTTCTCTAAAGTACATGCCAACACTAAGGGACTCTGGCTAACAAAGTTCGCAGATGACTGCAAACTGGGAGCCATTATTGAATCCCCAAATGATGTGGATACTCTACAAAAGGGTCTTACAGAAACAGATGCTTGTTGCCAGAGCCATGGGCCCAAGCTCAATACCAAGAAATGTATAGTTATCCCCTTTGGGAAAAAACATGTACCCATGAATTACCACATAGGTGGCAGTACACTAAACACCGAAAGTGTGATAAGAGACTTAGGGACACAGGTGGACAGTGGTCTCACCTTCAATAACTACATCACCACAACAGCCAGGAAATCCTTCTATGTGGCACACCTCATCACTAAGGGCTTTTCATCCAGAAAAAAGGAGGTCATTGTCCCACTGTACTCATCCCTCATTAGACCCATTATAGAATACAACACCGTGTTTGGTATGTACCTCTCAAGACATCTGCAACAACTGGAAAGGCCGCAGAAATTCCTCACTAAAAGAATCACAGGCCTAAAGCAGAACTCTTTTGTAGGGTGTATAGTGCTCTGCCTACCTGCAGAGTTTCAGCCTCCTAGCTTTTCCCCTCATGGAGAAATACCACTTTTCAGGGCTATTTTTCTCTATGCAAAAACAGGCTGGAAATACATAGAGAAAGCATTAATTTATACCTAAGGTTCCTGGATGATATTTTTTATTTTGAGGGGTGGCCCCTTCGGCTTAATAGATACATTTATGAAATATTTGAATAATACCTCTCAATTTCTTAAATTCACTTCACATGTAGATCGGACTAGTATAAATTATCTTGACACTTTGATTAGAGTGACAAATAATAGTTTTAAATCCACAATTTACAGGAAACCCATCTTCAGTAACATATATCTACACTTTTCAAGCTGCCACCCTATGGCTCAGAAGAAAAGTTTAGCAAAAGGGCTGTGCATTAGGGTGGCCAGGATGACTTCTTATAGAGATGATTTACTTAAAGAAATGAATAATTTTTCTAAACGTTCATTTCTAGAAGTTACCCAGAGAAATTAGTTCATAATTTAAAGGAAGAAGTGTTAAGAGAATGAGGATGAAAATTTAATCCTCTCTTAGGGATGGGATTGGATGAGAATGCTAGTATGCATAAGAATGAATCAATTATTCCAAACAAGAAATATGCACGAGCTATAGTTATGGAATATAATAAATATACAAATGCAATTAAACATATAGTGAACAAATGGAATATATTTAAGGTTTGCCCTGAGATTTTCAAGTTATTTTTCAGGGAATCATCATTTACAGACAATATAGCACATAATGTGAAAAATATTTTAGAGGTGGACCAGTATATTACACACTGTTCTGGTAAACAAACGAAAGGGATGGTATAATGTGGTTTTAGCAGACAATGTGCTTATATTTTGTAGGCTGACCCAATTGTTTTAGAAAATGGATAATATCCAGGATTTAATTTTATAGAAGAAACTGTCAAAGTAAGGGAGTACAGCATTTTATGTCGGTAAAAGTTATAGAAATCTGCATAAAAGGATTTACGAGCCTTAGATAAAAAATAGGAATATTAATAATGCATTATACATTTTGTCTGCTGTGTACTGTTTGAAAAGTTTCAGTTTTGTATACTAGAAAAAATGATTCCCAACCCTAGGGTAGGTGAATGGCAAACAGAATTATAACATAAAGAACTTTTGTGCCAACTTAGGTTAAATGCTAACAACACCCCAGGTCTGAATGACTTTTTATCTATTCATCCACTGTTGAAATGTAATGCTTTGAAGTTGTAATTTAATGACTGTTTGTTAGTAAGAGGTTTTAAATATGATTAAGTTATGTAACGGACTGTTTTTTTGTTTTAAAAATGTAAAGCTTTGTAGGCAATATGTTAAATGTTATGCTTTTTATATTTTTTTTAATATTTTGTATATTTAATATATAACATAGGTAGGTCTCTTTAAGTATTTATTGGATATTTAATGAATTAGGATATGTAGGTGTGTCCTTCCCTACAGTATTTCTTTATATAGAACTGTAAAGGTTAGAGTGAGATTATTATATTATTCTGATGAAGGCCAGAACTCAGCAATATGACTGTTACCCCAACATTTGTAATTATTTAACATATTCATGGTAGATATTGGACTACAGTTTTGATTTGAAGCAGGTGATTCAGTTTTATTTATTTTTTTTATTTGTATTTATTTTCTGGA
Organism: Protopterus annectens; assembly: GCF_019279795.1. NCBI lineage: Eukaryota > Metazoa > Chordata > Ceratodontiformes > Protopteridae > Protopterus > Protopterus annectens. The sequence goes on from NC_056736.1 coordinate 698,802,824, forward strand.
AGTAGCACTCTGAACTCCATGGACTTTTTTCAGACTCAACCCAGGAGCTGTCTCTGGTTAAGTGACTTGCTCAGAGTCATACATTTAAGCAATGCAACACTAGACCACAGAAAAAAAGCTCACGAGCAGCTCTTTAATCCCCTAAGCCAAATCCCAGACAAGGAAACATTTTTTGTATATTTTTTAATGTTTATAAACAATTTCAAACTCTGTGTAAATAAATATTATGTTCAATTAAAGTTACTAGTTTACCAGAGTTCTTGTGTCACTTTGCAATACTCATTGTCTTATTTCACAAGTCAAAGCTTTTGTAAACCTGTCCACTGTTAACATCTCTGACATTTTTCAATTTGCTGCTACTATAGGGTTCATGCCAAAGCTTTTAACTCATGAATCAGTGTGATTACTTCTTTGTCCACATTAAAAGTCCAGTTATACAATTTTATGGGTCTATATTAGTTCGCTGAAATGTCTTTGCAGAGAACATGGATTCATCGACCCCCATTTAGTGAAAATCACTTCTGCAATTCACTGAATACTCCCAGGGCAAAGAAATACTTGCCCCATAGCACAACTTTGCCCTTTTCTCCATTGTAGTGCAATCTTGGAGTTGGTATATATAGTTGGGGGTGGGGTGGGGGAGCAGACTCCCACATTTGGGGTATGGGTGGGTTTGATTTAGCTAGATGTGGGTACATTGTGCTGTGGGGCAAGTATTTCTTTGCCCTGGGAGTATTCAGTGAATCACGGAAGTGATTTTCACTGAATGAGGATCTATGAATCCATGTTCGCTGAAAAGACATTTTGGTGAACTAATCATTTACGCCTTAGCAGTACCCGTCTTTAGACCATCCATCTTCAGTCAAGCGCAGGCTCAATGTATGAATACCCATCCAATCTTCCATTTCATTTCTGAAAGAAGATACTGCATTGCACTGATTAATTTGCTGGAGGAGTCTGGTGAAGAGGTGGGGGTGGTGCCGTGTATTGAACCTGTCTCTCCACCATGTTTCTATTTACCTACATGTGAATATTTAGATCCCTGATTCTGTTTTTTTTTGTTTTTTTTGTTTGATTTCTGGACATGCAAGAAATCCAGGGCCACTGAGTACTTACTAGCATAGAAAGCAAGGCATTGATCTCCCCATTAGGAGGCTATAAGATACTAAATGAAGTGACAATGTTTCCAGTCTTTCCTGGTAGCTTAGGGTTTTTAAGCCAGTGATCATCTTAGTTTGGAACCTCTGGAATCTTTCTAGTTGCTAAAGTCTAGTGTGGTACATCCCAAAGGGGGCATTGTATTCAATAATTGGCATAATCAAGTTGAAAATAAGGGGATAAAGACCGCTTTAGATCTGGATAATATTACTTTGAAAATTATCTATGCTAAGTAGAAGGACTTTATGACTACTGTTGTTACATAATGACCACAGGAGATGGAGTTATCAGCCCTACTTTCAGGGCCTGTAACAGCAATCTTATTTTAAAATGATGGGAAG
>NC_056736.1:698809322-698816822 GCF_019279795.1 Protopterus annectens
TTCTAAGTCGTTGGAAGGCAAGTTATTGGTCTATAGTTTTTAGGATAGCTTGTAGGTTTGCTCTTAAGTAGGAATTTTGTTTTTCCTGTTGTTAAACAGGTTGGTATCTATCTGGGGTGTGAGGAACTATTTCTTACTCATGGTTGAATCTTCATGTAAAGATGTTAATACTTTCAATCAGAAGTTAGGTACTACATCTGGGCCTGGGGTTTTCCACTTAGAGGCTTTTCTTAACTTTGTTTCAATCTCTTTGGCTGTTATTTCATCCCATTTCATATCATATACCTTTAAACTTCTTATTCTTTCTTTTACTTCTTCTGTCCATTTAACATCTTTGTTATGTTCCACATGATCTTCATAGATACTTCTCCAAAATGTATCTATTTCTTCTTTTTTGGTGGTATTTCAACTGATTTTGCCTTATTTCCCAATACTCTATAAAATATTTTTGGATCATCATTAAATTGCTTATTTTATACTTTTCCTTTACACTTACCTGCACATCCTTTAAGTTTTGCTGCCTGTGCTGATATTTTTAGTTTATTATTTGCAACAGTGCACGGAAGATCCTGGTCACTTTTGATACTGCTCATTGCTTTTATCCTGTCTGACTTTCTGAGTATTTTTGTTTATCTTTTCCCTCTTCTATACTCTTCTAACAGTGACACTTCTTGTCTTAATTGCATTATAGTTTTCCTCTATATGATATTTCCATGATGGCATTTGATGTCTCCCCTTCTTTTCTGTTACTATCCTCTGTTTTTGTAGTAAGACTGTATCTTTTATTAATTCAGCTGCACAGTAATATATCCTATTTAATCTGTTATATCTCATGAATCTCTGTGAACAGTCCTAATTATTGTGTTCATTTTGTTTTATCAAACGTCTAACATTTTGGGTTTTATTGACTTTCTGTAGTGTTTCTTTCATTGATCTCAGTATGTCTGTCCATCTGTATAAAATCAAGAAAAGCTTCTCCCAAATCATTTTCTTCTAAACTGAGGGCACATTTTTTATTCTCTATCTCCTGCAGGCATTCTATAGAAAGTTCCAGAGTGTCTTCCTGTGCCACACTCTCTTCAGTTTCACTCTGTGTCATCCATTGCTCTTTCATACGGGGAATGCACTGGCCTATCACTCCACAACATTGACTGTGTCAGAGTTGCCACAGTTTTCTGTTCCTTCCCTTGCTGTGCAACTCTAACTGAACCCCTGCACTGGTTTCATATGGAAGACTCCAAAGTATCGTTGCATGGCAACTGACCAGAGTTTCCTGCTCCCTGCTCCACTGGTCCCTCCTTAATTTAGGAGTCCATTGCTCCATCCTGCCGCGATGCCATCAGAGCTAGACCTTCAACACTAAATCCTTCTCTTAACAGGCAATCCATAAACTCAGCTTCTACCTCTTCAACTTCTACATTACTAACCCTCTCTTCTACTTTTCCTCTTTGTCCTCTTGTTTTTTGTATTGTAAAATTTTCCATATCTGCATGCCTTTGCCTATATTTCTCTTCAAATACCTTTGGTGCTGCTATTTTTGTATTAATTAGTTTTCCTTTTCCTTTGTATAAATATTGCACAATATTAAACCTCTTTTTCTATCCAATATCCATATTTCTTCTTCAGATGTCTCTTTCTCCTCCTGTTTCTCCTTACTTGGGAGATTCATTGTTTCTTCATGCTGTGATATAACAGTGAGACCAACTCTTCATGGGTCTAGGAGGCCTTTGGCAATGATATTTTCCAGCCTCAGCATAAGACATTTTAATGTAGTTGTTGCAGAGTGGGGTGGATGTGAGTGTTCCTCATAGATTCATAGATTCATAGATTAGTACTAAGCTAACTGCCCTTGGGAGCCATTTTAAGCTTAGCCAATTATCCCTTGTGAGACTCAAACCTTGCACCTTGTGTTTGTAAGGCAAACACCTTAACCATTAGGCCACCCTCCCAACCCATCATGCTCTGTGACTTATGTGAGAGCGAGGTCTCCATGTATGTTAAATATTTGCATCTCTCCCAAACAGAATTTGCTATGCTAAGACTTCGTTATTTGTGAATATATGGCAGTTACTACACTGCCTGTGTATTTAAAGTACTATGAGGCTGGCAACAGAAGGAAAGCAAGCAAATTTACCATTCATCAAGGTCCAGAGATTTTGAGAATTAATTAGGATTACAGAGAGTACTACCATATGTAATCAGTGAGAGAGGTAATGGGCTATAATTTGATGGAGTATAGCTTTTCAGATTTTCTTTTGATGGGGTTACAGATTTATTATAAGAGCTAAATAAATGAGGTGAATTAGCTTTAGTTGCTAGTACACTGTTTTACTAAAGCAACTAAAATGGAGTAATTTAAGTTAGGTTGCAAATGTGATGATGGACAAAGCAGAGTTGATGCCACTCATAAAATATGAGCTATGTAGGGGAAATTGCATGCTACTTTAGGCAGCAAAGAGCAACTATGGGTCACTTAGTGCAATGTAGAGCAGCTGTGGGCTACTAGGGACTACTTGGAGGCTATGTTATACACAGTGCTGTTCGGTAGCTGCCTGCAGTTCTAAGTATCACTAGTCATACTAAAAAATATGATTTGGGAGAAGGAGGCAGGCAGTATTAAGACATGTATGGATCAAGACGCCTGAGTCCATGCAGTGCATACTGTAACCCTGATGATTTAAATGTGGTAATGTGCAAATGCAAGCAATTTATAGCAATACAATGAAAAAAACAAGAACCGAGATAAGATGAAACACCTAACCACAAAAACAAAAAAACATCCAAAACAAGGCACTACAAATAACATCCAGCTCTTTATTAAGCCAACTTGACTAAGAGCTTTCTTCCACTAGGGACTTCATCAGAATAAAATACATACAAAATAGCTGGTATATAAATACAAGACCAAGAAGAAAAAACTTAATTAATCAATTATCTAATATAATTAATATTACTTAAAGAGAACACAATGTTAATAGTTTCATCAAGCCCTGGGAATTTATTGGCTTGCAACTTGATCTGCCAAGAAGTTTCATGCTATTCTAAAACATTTTTATAGTTACCTCCTCTGTAGTCCAAAGGAACCTTTTGTAAAACAGAAAAAATAACATTTCTTAGAATACTTTTTATAAGACAATATATGTTTATATAAATCATTTTTTATCTTTTATTTTAATAGAATGCAATAATGTTGTTGTGTCTTTTGGCTTTTCCTGGTTAGGGGTTGCCACAGCAGAACTCCGGTCCGCTAATGTATGGCAGTAGATTTTTACGTGCCGAGTTGCCAGCTCTGACGCACAACCTTCAATGAAGGTACGCCCATTCATGCATGTCTCCACACAGAAGACACTTTAGCTGAGAATCAAACAGGACAACGTCATACTGTGAGGCGACAATGCTACCGCAGCACCACCACCGCAGTAATAGAATGCAATAATACTTTATTTTAATAGAATACAAGTGCCCTTTAATACGTATAGACAGCCTGCATGTTGTCATACCAGTGTAGAAGACATCACACAAAGAGCATAAAGCAATATATACCATTTCTGCAGCATTACAATTTAAATGTTGAAAATTTTTAATAGATCTACTAAATGAAGGCAGATCTATATTAAGTCCTTCTATTATGTATTTGCATATTCTGCAGCTACAGCATTTAAACATGCCTTACATCTTAGTAGTAAAAACAATAGATGTTTTGATGTCATCATTTTCCAAATATTCTTTGAGTGTCCTGGCCTTCTTATAGACAAAGCTAGGACTATTATGAATGACCTTTTCTAGCTCAGAGTTGCCTTTTAAAATCATCATAGATATTTCTCCAAAATGTATCTATTTCTTCTTTTTTTGGTGATGTTTCAATTGCTTTTGCCATGTTACTCTATAAAACTTTTTGGGTCATCAATAAATTAATTATTTTGCATTTTTCCTTATGTATTTATCTGCATATCTTCTGAAATTTTCTGTCTGTGTTGACATTTTTAGTTTATTATTTGAAATAGTGCACAATAGATCCTGATCTGTTCAGATATTGTGCATTGCTTTTATCATGTCGGTCTTTCTGAGTATTTTTGTTTATCTTTTTCCTCTTCTATACTCTTCTATCAGTGACACTTCTCGTCTTAATTACTTTATAGTTTTCTCTATTCAGTACTTCCATGATGGCATCTGATTTCTCCCCTTCCTTTTCTCTTGCTACTCTGTGCTTTTGTGGTAAGACTTTATCTGTTATTATTCAGCTGCACAGTAATATATCCTGTTTACCTCTGTTATATCATATGAATTTCTGGGAACAGTCCTAATTACTGTGTTCATTTGTTTTATCAAACCTCTAACTTTTGGGGTTATATTGACTTTCCATAGTCTGTTTCTTTTATTGATCTTTATACGTCTGTCGATCTCTATTAAATCAGGCATCTCTTCTCTTAGATAATTTTCTTCTAAACTGAGGGCACATTCTTTGTTCTCTGTTTCCTGTGGACATTCTACAGAAAGTTCCAGACCATCTTCCTTTGCCACATTCTCTTCAGTTTCATGCTGTGTCATCTGTTGCTCTTTCATATGGGAACTCACTGGCCTATCACTCCAAAAGTTTAACTGTGTCATAGTTGCCACGGTTTTCTGTCCCTTCCCTTGCTGTGCAACTCCAACTGAACATTTTTTCTGATTTCCTATGGAAGGTGCCAAAGTATCTTCATATGGCAACTGATCAGATGTTTCACACTCACCTGTTTTCTCCTTAATTTGGGGATCCACTGCTCTATCCTGCTGTGATGTTATCAGAGTTAGATTTTGTACACTAAATCCTTCACTTTGCAGGTAATCTATAACATCACTTTCTATTTCTTTAACTTCTCCACTACTAATCCTCTTTTCTGCTTTTCCTCTTTGTGTTTTGTATTTTTTGTATTGTGAAATTTTCCATATCTGGATGCCTTTGCCTGTATTTCTCTTCAAGTACTCTGATGTAATCTGTGTTAGACTTTCTACACTAAATCCTTCACTTCACAGGTACTGCATAACTTCGGCTTCTATTTTTTAACTTCTGCTTTACTAATCCTCTGTTCAATGTTTCCTCTTTGTGATGTTATTTTTTGTAATGTGAAATTTTTCATATCTTGATGCATGTGCTTGCATTTCTCTTTGAATATCTTTGGGGCTACATTTTTTGTATTGATTAATTTGGCTTTCTCCTTTACATAAATATTACATCATATCAGATCTCTCTTTCTTTGAAATGTCCATATTTCTTTTTTTACCTTTCAAAAATATCTAGATTTTGTTTTTTATATTTTCACATTTCCTCTGCTGCTTCTTTTTCCAAACAGCCCAAAGTTTTTTGGTCTACATAATGTTTTTCATAAATCTGTTGTATTAATGAACACTCATTTTTATTTGAAGCTTCTGACAGTTTTTCTTGTGCAGGTATTTTTCTTTCCTCTAATTTCTTTCTTAATCTTTTTGTATATCTTTTGTCTGGGAATTCTGGGTTTCTTGCATGATAGTAACACTGCATAATTTCTTTCTTATCTCCAATAGTCCACTTTGTCATCCGTATGGCTCTTTGTTTGCCCAATCAGTTTTTGCGATTTTTGTGGACTGCTACTTCCTTCAATAATGGGAGGGGGGTCATCCTCCCCCTGGGCCTGGCCTAGCCCCATTCTAGGAATGTTTTTCTGTCTTGAGGATTCTACACTATCATTTTTTCCAGTCCTTCCACCAGTGTGCCTACCAGGATTAGGTACTGTTTAATCCTGGATCTTGTGCACCCAGCTATCTTTTTTTTAACTTACTTCTTTCCATGATATATGTGATATAAAATACAGTCTATATATCAGTGTCATCTTAGTGAGATTTTGTGAAAAACAGACTCCACCTCATGAAGGTACTCACCAAGACTTGAGGATGAATTCACTTCCAGCAATACTACTCTCCTTTCCTTATTGATTTATCATCTCACCATTTGGACACTTTTCCTTTATATTTATCTATAATACTTCTAAGTCTTTCTGCTTGTGTTGATATTTTTTATTTATTATTGGCAGTAGTATATGATAGATCCTGGTTGGTTCTGATACTGTGAATTGCTTTTACCCATCTATCATTCTAAGTATTTTGATGATCTGTTCCCTTTTTTATATTCATCCAGCAGTTTCACTTCTTGTCTTAATTACTTTATAGTTTTCTCTATTCAGTGCTTCCATGACAGCATTCTACTTGCTTCACTGCTTTCCTTTGCTACTCTATTCCTTTGTGGTGTCCATTCCATGTCCCTTTATGTAGTCCTGCTTACTTATTTATCTTTTTACCAATCTTCTAACATTCTGGGTCTTATTTACTTTCTGTAATCTATTTCTTTCATCTGTCTTAAGATGTTTACCCATTTGTATTAACTCAAGGAGATTTTCCCTTAAATAATTTTCTTATGGACCTAAATCATCTTCTTTGATCTCCATTCTCTGTGAGTATTCCACAGAAAGTTCCAGAACGCCTTCCTGTACCATATCCTCTTCAGATGCAACCTGTTTCATTTGCTGCTCCATCATATGGGAACCCTTTGGCCCATCACTCCACAACATTACCTTTGTCAGAGCTGTCACTGTTTTCTGCTCATTCCCTTACTGTGCACGTTCAACTGGGCATTTGTACCAGTCTGGTGCAGAAGGTTCCAGAGCAGCATCATGTTGTGATTCTTCTTCAGATGCAGCCTGCTCCATCTGTTGCTCCTTAATCTGGGGACCCATTATTCTGTCATGCAACATTCCTGTGTTGGATTCTCCACACTAAATGCTTCACTTTGTAGATTATCCATAACTCCTTATGCCTTTTATACCACTGTAATTGAGAATTAAGACCTTACTATCTAGGTAATACATGGGAGTGCCTGAATACAGGTCTGTGAGAATCTATTAATTTCCTACATATTAGCACACTTAGAAACACATCAACCATTTTCAAAATTAGCACACATTCTTTTTTTTTTTTCAAAACAGGTTTATTGTTTTAACATATAAGGGAAATATCATAACAATTTTATACAAGTAATTAAAAATAGATATTATTATAATATTCAACAAAACAACTAAAGTATTTACAAAGACATCCACTACAATCAGATCAATTAATTAAACTAAAATACCATGCTATTGAAATTAGAATTTTTTTAACAAATTTTGTAAATTATCCCATACAATATAATAAGATGTTTTTCTAGTTGTTCTTGACCTAATTGTGTTTATTTCCATATGGCACACTATATTCACAACATTTTTAAATTCATTGAACGAAGGAGGTGTATCTGAAATCCAATTTCTGGTTATTATTTTCCTAGCCACTGCTAGAATAGACCATAACAAGGGAAGCTTAACCTTTTTAACACTTTGAGGTACAGGTGTGTTGAATAATATAAGAGATTTAGAAATAATGAAATTATCTGTAAAAAAGCCTGCAAAAATTCATTAATTGACTTCCAGTATTCTTTCAATTTTATACAGTCAT
>NC_056736.1:698821822-698899322 GCF_019279795.1 Protopterus annectens
CACAATAGACAAAGGAACAAGTTCCACCACTCAAAACATTTTACCCTTGGCACTGGGGCACATTATTCCACAAGTGCACAGAACAGAAATGTACAACTAAATAAAAAGGTGTAGTACTCAAATGTAAATTACTACCACCCCAAAAAGTGATTTATTAAAGCAGTGCCCATAAAAGAACAAGACAAACCAGTTTCACTAAAAAGCATCATCAGTGTCCCATGTTAACATCCTTGTATAACATCAAAAGGAAAATATATATTTTTTTAACTCAAAAGCTTTAGTATCTGTACAGAATATATGGTCTAAAGAACCTAAATTAATCAAATCATATACTTTTTCTTCAAAAAAGTTTCTCGTCCTATGTATTATATATTATCAACAATACAAGAGCTCTATCCAGTGAATGAAAACTTAACTGAGTAAAAGTAAGTAAGTAAGAGTAAGATTCCTTTATTGTCATTGCAGAAAGTACAACAAAATTTGTAGCAATCCTAAAGGTGCATTCACATATAACAGACATAATTAAATAGAAAAAGACAATGCAATACAATACAAAACAACGCAATACAACACAATACAACACAGTACAATACAGCAGCTGAATTATTGCACTTGAGTATATTGCCCATGTAGAATTAAAAGTGCAGTTGGTAGTGTTAAAAAATAAAATAAGATACAAAGATTGTAAACATACTTTATAGTGCACAAATGACTGTTGTTTGTGCTGATCAAAGACAGTCAATGTAATTGTTTGGCATTGTTCAGTTCTCGTATGATTCTGGGTTAAAAGCTGTTCTTAATTCTATTCATCCATGATGCAATGGACCTAAGCCATCTGCCAGAGGGCAACAACTCAAACAGGTCATGTCCAGGGTGGGAAGTGTCTTTGAGGATGTTAGCTACCCTGCTAAGGCAGTGAGAGCTGAAAAGCTCCTCCAAACAGGTCAATGTGTAGCCAATGATTTTCTGGGCAGAATTTATAACCCTCTGAAGAGCTCTCCTGTCTGTCATTGAGCTGTTGGCTTACCATGTAGAAATGCAGTATGACAGCACACTCTCAATTGAACAGCGGTAAAGAGACACCAGCAGCCTCTCCTGCAGATTGTTTTTCCTGAGAATCCTCAGGAAACTGAGTCTCTGCTGTGCCCTCTTAACTGCCACTGTGGCATTTATGGACCAGGAGAGTTCTTCTGCAACATGTATACCCAGAAACGTGAAGGCAGAAACCCTTTCTGTATAGTCTCCATTGATGTATATTGGGATGTGATCTGTATTGTGCCTCCAGAAGTCTATTATGTGTTCTTTTGTCTTGGCAGAATTCAGGACAAGATTGTTTTCAGTGCATCATGCTGTCAGTCTTTGAACTTCATCCCTATAAATTGTCTCATCTCCTCTTGAGATGTGTCCAACCAATGTCATGTCATCCCGCAAACTTGATGATGGTGTTGGTAGAATAGGAGGGAACACAATCATAAGTGTAGACAGTATACAGAAGAGGGCTCAACACACACCCTTGTGATATGCCAGAGTATGAGGGTGGAGGAGAGGTAAGGGCGTAATCTAACCATCTGTGGGCAGTTAGTCAGAAAGTCTTTAATCCAGTGGCAGGCAGGTTGTGAAAATCCTAAACCAGCAAGTTTGTTAACCAGTCTGTCTGGAATGGCTATGTTAAAGGCTGAACTGAAGTTTACAAAGAGCATCCTCACATACCTCTGCTGCTGCTCAAGATGGGAAAGTGCAATATATAAAGCAATAGACATGGCATCTTCTGTAGACCTGTTTGCTCTGTAAACATACCGGTGTAGGTCAATGCCAACTAAGAGGCTACCTTTGATGTATCACAGGACCAGTTGTTCAGAGCATTTCATAATGACTGGAGTAAGTACTCCAATAGTCATTCAGACTGCTGATGACAGGTTTCTTTGGCAGTGGAATGATCTAGCAGACTTCAGGCAGGATGGACTGATGGACTTAGACAGAGACAAGTTAAAGATTTTCGTAAAGACCTCAGAGAGCTGATCCACACATTCTTTTTGTACCCATCCTGTCACTCCATAAGGGCCAGCAGCCTTTCTTAGGTTGACCGATCTAAGCACACACCTCACATCATGCTCTTTCACTATGAGGGTGTAGTTATAGGAAGTTGATGCAAGTGATATGAGACTGCTAGGGCCTATCTGCTGAGGCCTAGACAAGACTGTCTCTGTTGTTCCCACCTCAAAATGAGCAAAGAAATAATTAAGTTCCTCTGCCATTGAGGTGTCTGGATCAACAGCCATATGGTTACAAGTTTTATAGTTAGTGATATGCTGGATGCCCTGCCATAATCACTGTGGATCTCGGTTGGTGAAGTGATCCTTAATCACCCTTTTGTTAGCTGCTTTAGCCTCTCTGATGGCTCTCTTTAGAATGGCTCTAAGGGCCCTGTTGCCAGACCTGCACTGTACTATGGTGCTTGAGGAAAGATCTAACCTCTTTCGTCATCCTTGGTATCTGGTTGGGATATACATGAATATATTTGCTGACAGTGACATTGTCAACATATTTCTTTATATAGCAAAGTACAGTTGATGTGTACGCTTCCAAACCCTAACCCTCAAAAATGTCCCAGTTAGTTCTTTCACAGCAATCCTGTAACTGCAAGAATGCCATGTTTTAACAATCTTCAAGGTAGTTTGAACTCTTCTCATTTTTAATTTCTCCAAGTCTTTAGGGTTTCTAATAACATGATGGGAATGGATTCCATTCCTAAGTCAAAGTATGATTAAAATTCATGAAATTAGTATTGTTTCACTCTTTGATGCCAGCCAAAAGTGCTCTTCGCAGCACCCGCAATGTGCCCAATAATGACTCCTTTTGCAATTTGTATGGAGATACATGTATTGGTACATATCCAAATATGATTATAGATTCTTTTTTATAAGACCCGTTGCTCCTACTACTATTGGAACTGTCGGGGTATCTTTTTTCCACATTGCTGTCATTTCTGCCTACAAATTCTGATATTTCATGACTCTGTGTCTCTCTGTATGCAAGACTCTGTAGTCACTGGGTGTAGCGATTTCAGTGATCAATGTTACTTTTGTCTTTTTTTCATGAGCCACTATACCTGGTTTTCTCACATCTATTTTTTGAACTGTTGGTAATTGGTGGTCCCATGTGGTGTAGACCTTATCATTTTCTATGATGCTTCGTGGCTCATGTTTCCAGTGTTTTTCAACTACTTCAATATTATAGTGTTTTGCACAATCCCCAATGCAACAGTCTTGCCACATTATTATGCCTTTCAGTATACAATCCTTCTGTCTTTAGTATATCACAACCAGCAACAAAGTGTGCAACTTTCCAATTCTGTGTTACAAAACCTACATTTGTCTGTTTCTCCCACATGCACAATGGACTTTGTGAACCAATGTGTACATAGCCCACTATCTTGAGCCACCAATATTAACCTTTCATCTTTTGGTTTGAGTTCACCTCTCCTTAACCATTCCTGCATTCGATCCTGATCAACTTGAGGTTCTTCCAGGAGTTTTCTATACTTGCAACTATATGCATTTTCCACATTTCTTGCCTTCTGATCTGGTCCTTCTCGTTACATTCTTTCTTTTGTTTTTTGCCACATTCAGTTGCTGCCTGGTTTTTATCTATTTCTGGTTTGATTTCTATTCCCGCTCGACAGCAATATGCTTCTGCTAGTCATCTTAGATTTATTCTCCTCATGTTTCAAACCTTTCACTATGTTTCAGTCTTGTGAGGTCAGCAGGTATGTATGCAGTCCCACGATTGCATATCTTTACATGTAATCAATTTTAAGGAGGCCCATACCTCCTTCGGAATGGGGAATATATAAGCTTGGTATGCAATCATTTGATGAGCATGAAGCATCTTACTTGTTTTCCTGCCTAATCTGTTCATCACCTTTTGGACCAACCAGTCACTCCAAAACTGTAAGTTAGGACAGGAAGAGCAAATTGGCTTATAGCTTGAATTTTGTTATTAGATGACAACGCTATTTTCATAATTAATTTAAGTCTTCTAAAATATTCCTTGCTAAGTTTTATTCACGTTTGTTCATATTTTATTGTTGATCCTGCAGCAATTCCCAAATATTTATACACTCCCTCTTGCTCAAGTTCTTTTATATCACATTATTGTCCCAAACTGATGTTTTCTTGGTGGTGCAGTTTTCCTGCTTTAAAGGCTGCTTTCACACATTTGTCAAGACCAAATGACATTCTTATATCATCTGAAAATGTTTTAACTGCTTGCAATTGTACTTTCAGTTCCTCATCTGATGAGCTGTACAGTTTTAAATCATCGACAAAGAGAAAATGAGACATCTTTACACTTTCTTGCTTTCTGGGAGCCAAATTATAGCCATGAATAATCTGTTAAGCAGACAGATTAATGGGGTAAGGGCAAGACAGAATAGCAATGGTGACAGAGAATTATCCTGGAATACCTCCCTTTTGATTTTTATCCCTGGAATAATAATTTGTCATTTATCATGGCTTAACTGCAAAGTGGTTTTCCACTGTTTCATGGTCACTGTGATGTAGTTTATCAGTGTAGGGTGTACCGTATACCTTTTTAAGCACTCTTTTATCCATGAATGTGGGATACTGTCAAATGCTTTTTTGTAGTCAGTCCATGCCATACTTAGATTCTTCCCCTTTTTACAGTTTTCCACTGTGCCTTTATTTAAGAACCAATTATCCTTTGTTCCATATGACTTTCTTTTATTGCCATAATTGAGTTTTCTTCTAAATGACTATAAACTCTGTTGGCATCAATTCCAGAGTATAGTTTATACGTCATCGGAATGCAAGTTATTGGTCTATAATGTTTAGGGTAGCTTGCAGGTTCACTCTTACACGTAGGAGGATTGTCTTTCCTGCTGTTGGCCAGGTTGGTGTCTGTTCAGTATGCTCATATAAATTGTTCTTACTCTTGGCTAAATCTTCATGCAGAGATGTTAATACTATTAACCGGAAGTTAGGTATCACATATGGGCTTGGGATTTTCCAGTTAGAGGATTTTACTAACTTTGTTTCAATATTTCTGGCTGTTACTTCATTCTATTTCATGTCCTGCACCTTTAAACTTCCTATTCTTTCTTTTACTTCTTCTATCTGTTTAGCATCTTTATTATGCTCCACAAGATCTTCATCAATTTTTCTCCCAAATGTACCTATTTCTTCTTTTTTTAGTAGTCTTTCTATTCTTTTTGCCTTGTTTCCCAATTATCTATAAAACTTTTTGGGGTCATCAATAAATTGCTTATTTTCTACTTTTCCTTATATTTATCTGTGTATCTTGTAAGTTTTTCTGGCTGTGCTGATATTTTTAGTTTATTGTTTGCAATAGAGCATGATAAATCCTGGTCCGTTTTAATACTGCACATTGCTTTTATCAAGTCTGTCTTTCTCAGTATTTTTATTGATCTGTTCCCTCTTTTATACTCTTCTAACAGTGACACTTCTTGTCTTAATTGCTTTATAGTTTTCTGTACTTTATACTTCCATGATGGTGTTCAATTTCTCCCCTGCTTTTCCCTTACTACCCTGTGTTCTTGTGGTAGAATTTTATCAGTTATTAATTTAGCTGCACAGTAACATATCCTGTTTACGTCTGTTATATGGCATGGGTCTCTATGGGTAGTCCTAATTACTGTGTTCATTTGTTTTATCAAACTTCAGACTTTTTTGATTTTATTGACCTTCTGCAGTCTATTTCTTTCATTGATCTTAATATGTCTGTCTATCTCTACTAAATCAAGCAACTCTTCTCTTAGCTCATTTTCTTCTAAACTGAGGGCAGAATTTTTGTTCTTTGTTTCCTGCAGGCATTCTATAGAAAGGTAAATAGCATTTTCCTCTGGCACATTCTCTTCAGTTTCGTCATGTGTCATTCGTTGCTCTGTCATATGGGAACTCACTGGCCTATCACTGCTCAACATTGGCTGCATCAGATTTGCCAGTCTCCTGTTCCTTCCCTTGCTGTCCAGCTTCAAGTGAACATTTATACTAGTTGCCTGTGGAAGGCTCCAAAATATCTTCATATGGCAACTGACCAGTTGCTTCCCATTCTACTGGTTTCTCCTTAATTTGGATGCCTATTGCTCTATCTTGCTGTGGTGCTTTCTGAGTTAGATTTTCTACACTGAATCCTTCACTTCGCAGGTACTCCATAACCTCAGTTTCTATTTCTTTAACTTCTCCATTACTGATCTTCTTTTCTACTTTTCCTCTGTCTTCTTATTTTTGTATTGTAAAGTTTTCCATGACCGGATTCCTTTGCCTGTATTTCTCTTAAAATATCTTTGGTGCTCCTCTTTTTGCATTTATTAGTTTGGCTTTCTCCTTTGCATAAATATTACACCATATTAAATCTCCCTTTCTTTCCCATGTCCATATTTCTTCTTCAGATGTCTCCTGATCTTCCTGTTTCTCCATACTTTGGAGACTCGATCCATCATGCTGTGATGTAATCTGTGTTAGACCTTCTACACATAATCTTTCACTTTGCAGACATTCCATAACTTCAACTTCTATTTTTTATATTAATTGTCTTTTCTACATTCCCTCTTTGTGATAGTATTTTTTATTGTGAAATTGTCCATATCTGGATGCCTTTTCCTGTATTTCTCTTTGAACATCTTTGGGGCTGCCTTTTTTGTATTGATTAATTTGGCTTTTGAATTTGTATAAAAATTGCACCATATTAAATTTCTCTTTCTTTCCCATGTCCATCTTTCTTTTTTGCACTTTTCAAAAATCTCTAGGTTTTGTTGTTTATATTTTTGCACTTCTTCAGATGCTTTGTCTTCCAAACAGCTCAAAGTTTCTTGGTCTATATAATGTTTTTCACACATTTGTTGTATTAGTGAACACACACTTTTATTTGAAGCTTCTGACAGTTTTTCTTGTGGAAGTATTTTTCTTTCCTCTAATTTCTCTCTTAATCATTTTGTATACATTGTGTCTGGAAATTCTCGGCTTTTAGTATAATAGTAACAATGCATAATTTCTTTTATATCGTCAGTAGTCCACTCTATCATCTTTATGGCTCTTCTTTGGCCTATCAATATCTGTGATTTTTGTGGACTGCTACTTCCTTCTAAAACATGGGGGCCATTTTCTCCTGAGAGGAGTATATCCTGGAGTCAAAAGTATGGATAAATGATCTGACTGGCCTAAATGAGGCAACTGTTTTGTCTTACAGCCATCCTTGGTATTTGAATAGACCTTGCCCAGTATATTTTTCCCCTAGTTACACACTTGTTAAAGAAATTTAAGGAGAACTATTTTTAGGTCCATGTGATTGAAATAACCAGGTACAACACGAGCAACTTCAGGATAAGTGTTTTACTTCAAGTTAATGGTGACAAATAGATAACCTAAACTGTGCTAGCGTTAGCATTGATGGAATGTAAACAATTGTACATATAACAATGGTAAGATCCCAAGGTAGATAGAAGGGCCTGCCTTTGATTCGCAGATACTCCAAATTAGGAGAACAATGACTATCTATGATTTTCTGTTAGTACACCAGCCTTTATGTACATAGATGCAAAGCCCCCACCTTTGCTCTTACTAGAATTTTGTGCCCTTCCAAACGAAACACTGTGCAGCCTGCTAGCTCAATGGCTACATCTGTTATGCATGAGTGTAGTCACGTCTCTGTAAGTAATAACATGCAACAGTCTCCTATGAATTTATTCTCATAGATCTGTAGATGTAATCCATCCATTTTACTTATGATGGATCTGGCATTGGTGAGAAATATGCTGGGAAGGGGTGGTTTGTGCAGATGTTTCCTTAGCCTAACAAGTAGACTGGACCAGCATCTATGCTTTTGCTTCCTGTCTCTTCTTTGCCTTCATTGCTTGTGTGACGTCCCTCCTCTAAGCCAGTAATCAAGGAGCCTCAATCCTCACCATGGACACCAGTGAGGGACATTCACTTGGAACAAAGATAGATACACGCAGTGTTTCCAGTTGCAGGTCTCTGTACCAAGCACAATTTCCCTTTAGAGCACAAAGGGAGCACACTCAGTCCTGGGGCTGGGATTCTTTCTTTCTGTCTCTCTCTCTCTCTCTCTCTCTCTCTCTCTCTAGGCCCCCAAATAAGACTCCACACTGACCACAGCTGTAGAGTTGAGTCCTCAGCTGAATGTTCCAAGCCAAGTCCTCCACCACCCTCTCTGTGAAACCAGTACTCTGTGTCCCTGCTACAAGTAGCTGAGACACACTCTTTGAGATTTCATTTTCACACACACAAACACACACACACACACACACACACACACACACACACACACACACACACACACACACACACACACACACCTGGGAAAGGCTGGAGCAGATTTACCAGCTATGCCCTCTTTGCACAGACTATAAGGTAGATACTGCCACTAAAACACTCCAAAGCCAGCTACTATAAGGCTCTTACCAGGTTATCCAATTATACTGAGTAAAATTAATACTAATGAAAATGGTAGTGTTTGACAAATGCAGCAAGGCTTTCAAGAGTGCCCACAGTGTCATCAAATAAATATAAGTACTCTCAAAGGTTAAAATATTCTCTAAAAGACCAGGCATAATGAAACGTTTAAATATATTTAATAATAAATAATAAAATAACATGAAACTACTAAATATCTATTTACAATAAACACCAGAGTTTCAATCACAGGAAATATTAAAAATAACACAGATGGATAGATTCACAGAGATACAGAAAAGCAGTGCTTAACAAATATATATATTTTCCTGACTGAGCTAAAGAATTACTATTCCCTGGTTTCTTACTAAAGCAAGGCAAGATGAAGTGGGTGAGTGTTCCTTCTTTGTCATGTTTCAAAAACAAACTGCCCCAAGACTTCTGTCTCATATAGTATTAAAACATCATTTCAGTGCTGAATTACAGAATGACACCACATGCATCTGCTCATCTGACTCTGGTTTCCACGCTACCGTTTTTACTAGAAACTGAACCAGAATCTAGCATATATGTGTCATAATAGACACACACATAGAGCTTTGCTAAGATGTGTTATAGCATCTGGAAGTTATAAAACCATTTCAAAAACGTCCACCCTTGCAGGGTAGCAATTTGTTCACCCCTAAGGACAATACAGTAGGATTCTTACTCAAGGTTTTCTCAGGCATTTTGTATCTGGTTGCATTCAATACTGTAAGATACAATCATTATGGCCTAAACCAGGTAATTTAATTTGAGATTATTTTTCAAAGTTAGCTAGACTGAGATTAGCCACTTCTCTTTCAGTATCCTCTGTTACAATATATTTATTTCAACAGTTACAGTACAGTCTGACATACATATGTATTTCTTTTCTGTCCAGCAGAACCCACTGTTGGTACATTTTTAACACAAGCAGCTTTACAAATACATTTTCAGCACAAGCACCTGTACAAATCAGTTTCATATACAAATGACATATATTTCTTTATAAAACTCGAGATAGCTATGCTGGTATATCTTACATATCCACTGCCCTACTTCTACTGGCATTGCTGGCAATACCTCACATCATCACAGCTTGCCTGAGCCGACAACACTCCATAGAGAACCCTGTGTCCTTCCTATCTCCTTCAGTATGTCATGTGAGTGCAAAACTTTCCGGATAACAACCTGATTGTACTGAAATCCAATTTTTAAAAGATCTTGGTGACTACACTTGAATTTCACTTGGCTAAATTTAATAACAACAAGCATACATATAATCAAAAACATACATAAAAGCACTGAAAGGGAGATTGTAGAGACAATGCATCTGTGCGCAAATCCATTACAATGGATAGCCACCAAATAAATAAGTAAAAGGCATAATTGTATAATATATGTCCACGTATTTAATATCCTGTTAATATGTACATACATTTGAGTGTCTCTCTCTATTTACACGCATACATGTGTGTGTGTGTGTGTGTGTGTGTGTGCGTGTATGTGTGCGTGTGTTAGTGTAATATATATATATATATATATATATATATATATATATATATATATATATAAAATATATATATAAAATTATATATATGTATATATATATATATATATATATATATATATATCTACCTGAAAAGGCCAAAATCCCACATTACCAAATCCAAAATGATTGAGATGACATCAGTGAAGAGGCAAAACACTATTGCCATGGATTACCAAACTTTTCCACAGTGAAAACAAACAGTTGGCCAAGTTGGGAAATTTGCCCTTTACCCCACCATAGTACGATTCCAGAGTTGGTATATTTAGTTGTGGAGGGGCACAGACCCCTACCTAGGTTGGTTTGACATGATGCAGTTTGTGTTTTTTGCATGTTAGACTACCGGCCATTTTCCCTGTGTAAAAGTTTAGTAATCCATGGTGTCAGTGTTCTACCACTTCGATGAAGTTGTCTCTATCATTTTGGATATGGTTATATGAAAAGTTTGAAAAAAAGATTCAAAACACAAAGTATTGAACCTCAGAATGTGAAGAAAACATTTGACAGAGGGGCAAGCCTCCCTGTGCCCCCTTACCAACTGCCAAATTTACATATCAACTCTAAGATTTCACTACATTGTGAAAAGGACAAACTCCTGATCCATGGAAATACCTGCAAGTGGCAAAAAAGCTGGGTCAATGTTGCAAACGTTTGATTAATGAACATTCAAATATTTTTTTTCCATTTGATCAAATAAATGTCTCCCAGATATAAGCATAGTTAATCATAGTGAGTTACTCATAGTTAGTTACTCATAGTAAATTTTCAGCATTCAGGCCATAAGAGCTGTTAAGGAACATTGCTTCATTACAGTTGATATTCACATCCAGCCATTCAAGTTTAGTTTAAGCAAGTCAATAGCCCTGAACAGTCTAACAGTTTTTGTATTTTATTGTAATGTCTTAGAAAAATATTCCTTAGAATCTTTTCCCTAATATTACAATTCAACTTATCTATATTAAAGTTAACATTATAATTGTTATGGTTATGATTGTTAAAAGATGTAGATATAGTTCTTATAATATCTCATCATTAAAAATTGTATAGGCAAGAATCACCTTACCCTTTTGTATCTGAAGTGAAAGGAATATAAACTTAGCCTTTTACATCTTACAGTATATGTTAAAATTTTCACTTATGGTATCTTTTTTTTTAATTTCCTTTGTACAGATTTAATGTTTAATAACTACAGAAAGAATTATAATGAACGTAAATCACACACACACACACACACACACACACACACACACACACACACACACACACACACACACACACACACACACACCTAGATACACAATGCAGGCTTCATGTTTCAGATTTAGTCATTTAAAATTTAAATACAAGACCAGTCATTCTTAATGCTTTTGTTCTTACATAGTAAACATGACTGCATAAAGAAAATGACACACGTTATATGTATACCTAAGTTGTTTTATTCTTTGGTCTCATTAAGAGACCAATATATCCTTATACATATATCTACATAATATATATATATATATATATATATATATATATATATATATATATATATATATATATATATATATATGGTTTACTATGAAAATGAGGAATGGAGATGCTCCGCAGATGGAAAATCGAAAGACAGATGTTCGATTTTCCATGTTGCTGAAGATCTCAATTTTCGAAAGTTCATATCTGTGAATGTACAGTGCATTCACTGATATGAACTCAAAGTACTGTACAGAAACAGAGGTACAGTGTAGTTTGGGAAATTCATCCCTTTCCTCATTGTAGTGCGATCTCAGAGTTGAAATATATAGTTAGCTTGCCCCCCCCTGAAAAATGTGATGTGAGGTATAAGAATTTCATTTACCTGAGCTCCTATGCAACCATCACGTGATTGTACCATGTTATATATTTTTCCGGTGTTCCAAATGGGATTTATTTTTTCGTTCAACATTTTCATAGTAAACCTATAATATATATACGTCTACTTCACTTCACCGACACGCCACAAAGCCGACACCAAAAACACCAAGACCAAAAGACCGACGCCATAGATGATCGGCAAGGTGAAATCCCAACAGCCGAAACACCAACATGGGCAACGTGTGAGCAAGACTCAGTAAGTTTGCGATAGTGATGGATTTAGGGTTAGGGTGCGGGAAAGGTGAGTGTGTGGTAGTGTCGGACTTAGGGTTAGGGTGCAGGTAAGGTAAGTGTGTGATATTGACGGACTGTAGTTTTAGGGGCGTGGTTAAGTGACTTAGGGTTAGGGTGCGGGTAGGGTGAGTGTGTGATAGTGACGGACTTTATGTTTAAGGGTGGGTTAAGTGAGTTAGGGTTAGGGTGCAGGCAGGGTAAGTGTGCGATAGTGATGGACTTTAGGTTTAGGGGTGGGTTAAGTGAGTTAGGGTTACGGTGCGGGTAGGGTAAGTGTGCGGTAGTGTCGGACCTTAGGGTTAGGGTTTGGGTTATGATTAGTGCATATATAGTTGTGTGTAATGTGTAGTTTACGTTTTGTGTGTCAGTGTTTTGGGTGTTGGTGTTATGGTGTTCGGTTTTGTGAGTTGTCGGTAGTGTGTGTTTTTGTTCTTTTGGTCTCGGTGTTTTGGGTGTTGGCTTTGTGGCATGTCGGTGAAGTGAAATAGCCTATAAATATATATATATATATATATATATATATATATATATATATATATATATATATATATATATATATATATATATATATATATATATATATATATATATACATATAGATAGATAGATATGGGTATATGTATATGGTTTACTATCAAAATCTCACAACTGACAATTGTGGGTGTGCATATATGTGATGCAAAATGTCATAAAACGAATTACCGATCATTCACATAACTGAAAGAGGAATTAAGGAAAGTCGACAACTCAGGAATATTGCCTTTACTGAAAATGCCTAAACTTCTGGTTATGTGCTATGAACGTTTTGTGAGGGGGGGGGGTAAGCCTCCTTATATATATATCCCATGTGGTGTACCTGTGTGCCTGCATATTTTTTTATTTGCTGTGTAGCTTATATTTAAGTAAAGGGTGCATGGGACAGAATGGAGAGCTTCCCCCAACTATAATAAAAGTATTAGTTATGGTGATTTTTACTTCTGAGATTTGCTAAAACATGAAATTGATAATGTGCATCTTGATAAATATTTACTATCTAAACAATTAAAACTTCAAGCCAATAATTACAAAGTTATCCATGAGATGTATTTCAGCCCATTTATGTTTATGAAGACAAATATGATGAAATCATAGCTGACATAGCAATGCTGGTATAAACCACACTCTACCACTACTGACACAAATTAACTAGCATTCACATTTACAGACATACAGACCTCATGCAACCCAAGCTGCATACATCTGTTCTGAATTGCAAAATGAGCATGCATAGCAAGTTAGTTCTGACGTAAAAAAAATATATTGATTAAAAAACTGATATGAGTGCATATGCAAATTAAATAAGTACACAGGCACCCAGACACACAACACATAGACACATCACAAAACAGACACACATATACACATACACACACACACACACACACACACACACACACACACACACACACACACACACACACACACACACACACACACACACATGCACACACCTGATTTGGTATCCAGATAATGCATATCTCATAATTAGTTTATACATGATAACAATTATAACTTGGCTGTAAATTCATCTGTACAGGCAGATTTTTCAGAACCACTCAGATATGTTAAAAGCATCGTTATATTTTAAAAGAAAGAAAGCAAGGAAACATACTCCCCCAGATTTAATAAATTCTGTGTAGACATAGTGTAGAGCCTACATGGAAGGTACCATGGCCATGTAAGTGGTTCCCCCTCAGCATCGTGCCATGCATATTAATGATCGAGCATTGCTGAGAGAGAGCTGTGGAACAGAGTTATTGAATCAGTGTAGGGAGTGTGTGACTAACTCTGTCCATGAATGAGTAACACACCCCCTACACTGTCCAAATGCATGATAGCAAGGTATTTAATTTTTTTTTTTTTTTGCGTGGCATGGTACAGTGAGCAGCAATTGACATGTGCAAGATATTTAAAAATAGAAACCGGATGCATTTAATTTGTGATTCAAAGGTCAAGTTTAAGCATTGCTTAGTGGGTTTGCGTGGTGCGGCATGGTGCTAAGCAGTAGTTAAATGTGGCTCAGAGGTATAGAAAAAGGGCTATATTAAGCCCAATAGTTGGGAATTCACCAAAAGCCATTGGAGTTCTGTCTTTGAAGGATACAATGGAAGGCATTGGAGAGGGTTCGCACTATTGGGCACAGCAGTAGGACATTGAGTAGTCCAGAGTCATGGTTGGATCCCTAGTGAAAAACCATGAAGGCCAACTTATTCAGGGAGGTTACCAGGGCTTGGAGTACAAAGCAGAGGCCTGAGACTAGCTGACAAGGGACCTCACCAGTGAAACTGGTATCACCTGCACAGGTAAGCAGTGTCATCACCACCATGATGACTTGAAAAGAAGGAAGAAGGATCTCTTTGACACCTGGATCCATTAATTCCAGGTGGGTAATGTTCCTCATATGTGTACAAATGTTTACCTGTGTTTCACCAATATTTAATCTTGAATGTTTGCTAAACTGATATGCATAATAGTGTGGTTCACTCCCAACAGTTGCAGAGGTGAGAGCTCACAACATCGAGGCGCATGCATGGTGCCTGGACAGGTTGCACTTTGAGTGTGGTGAGTACAGCTGTAATATCCTATCTATAGTCAAATAAGATGAATAAAAATAGAGCATAAACCATTTATGTACAAAACATTTGTAATGCAATAACTGTGGAATTATTGCTGCATAATACCAATTGTTATGCAAAGAAAAACTCAAAACTATTCCAGTAAATGCATGAAGGTATCTGTAATAAACTGTTGCGCAATACTTGTGGAATCAGATCTGATATTTCAACCCAGTAACAATATATTGTGTACACCTGCATTTCATTTAGTAATGTATAGGTTACCTAGTATCTCTATCATGGTTGCATTACATGCGTGTTCAACTATGACAGCAGTGTACTATAACACTGTAGTACTAGTACCAGGTCATATTTTGTTTCCAGGTGAGCTCCAGGTATATATCAGTCAGTCAGATTTCAGCAGTGATTCAGTGGCTCAGTTTGTTAAATGCTGTGTACAAAATATATTTTTCTACACACCAGGGTTTGAATCTAGTGCTATATACTAATAAATATTACTGAAGCAGATATATTATGATGACAGATATTCTATCCACAGAGACTACTGGAAAATGAGTGAGGTAGCCTATGTTATGTGTAGGTAATTGTTTATTCAGATTTTGCAGACTGTTAAAATCCCACAGTGTACCATGGTAGTTATATAGGTCCACCTGATGTGCAAGTCTTCTTTGCAGTCGTGTACCTGCAGATGTTACTGCTGGCCCATAGTGTTCCATGCAGATAACTTGAGAGGTATGTATGTGCTAGAGCAGCTATAGGGCATATTTACACATATAGAAAGGACAGACCTGTAGAGTAGATAGCATTACTGTTGTCAACTATATTGCTGATGATTATATTAATGGACTGTATTGCTCTCTCTCCCCACCCCTTATCTTCATAAATTTATTATTGTATATATTGGTTATGGATTACTACTAACATATGTTGTTTCTTAACTTTATTTGGGATATGTGTTTTATTAATGCTGTGTATTATTATGGTTGCATATTAACATATCTTGTTGAATTACCTATACTGTTGGCCTTATGCTGTAACTGTTACAGGCAAGCTGTTAATATACTGTTTGTTCTGTTATTTACTGTTGTGCTTCACATAATATGCATTGAACTGTCATAAGGTTATTACCAATGCTCTGGCATGCTGTTATTACTAACAACGGTTTTGTCCCTAACTCACATATATGTATTGCTTTACCAGAATAACATTTTGTCAAGGTACGCTGGTTCCTGGTGATCCACCTACTATACCTCCGCTGGCCATGGCACCATGTCACAGCACATCTGTGACCCAAGATGGTGTTCCCACTCTGCTGTTCCTGCGCCTTCTTTGGGTGGAACCTCCTCAGGGGACAGTGCCCATCTCCCCCTGGGAGTGGGGGCAGAGGGGAGGGTTGTCACCCAAGATCAGCTACCAGCCATGGAGTGTAGGATTGTTCATAGGAGCTATGAACATCACCTGCAATGGATTGAGGGCAGACTGGACAACCTGATGGGGACTGCTGGCCCCAGCACCCAGCCTCCAGCACAGCCACCTTCGGTGCAGTGAAGAAGCAGTGCTGACTGTCCATGGCTGAGGATCTTAGTCATGCTGCTGCTGTCTGGAGGCACATGCACCTCAGATTCCACAACACCCTCCCCGTCCAATGTGTTACACCCCCATGTGTCACACACTGCCCCTGTCAGCTGTCTTATTTGTCTGCAAATGCAACCTCTCCCACCCAACTTACCTCCCCACATGTACCTACATCCCTCCACAACATTCCTCTCTACTTAAAACAAATTGGCACCTGTCCCCCCAAAAAATATATCTCCACATACATACCTCTCCATATTGCACTTGTCCACTGGACACAACTAATTATAAATTTTAAATCGAGTTGCTGGCTACTGAGATTTGTCTGCATATATCAACTGGACATAAGCTGATTTAAGTATATTTTCTGCACTTATTTAAGATTTGAGTGAGTAAATATTGTGTGTCTTGGATTCAGTAAATATTGTGTGTGTCTCTGAATCTCTGCAGTTAGCCATCTGAGCTCACTGAAAGTTGTTAGGCTGCTTTGAAATTCCTTTGTTAGTGTTAATTAGCTTGGGGGTTTCTGCTAACATTAAAATCTGTGTTGTTTACATTTCTAGTAATCATTTTAAATCGAGTTGCTGGCTACTGAGACTTGTCTGCAAATATCAACAGGACATAAGCTGATTTAAGTATATTTTCTGCACTTATTTAAGATTTGAGTGAGCAAATATTGTGTGTCTTGGATTCAGTAAATATTGTGTGTGTCTCTGAATCTCTGCAGTAGTTCCCCACCCACCTTCCCTGTTTCTTGTTGTGGTGTTAATCTTGGTGGCTTTGGAATTGCCCGCCCCTGCTGTAAATCTCTTTTTGCACACTCCTCCTGGACCCATCTCATTCGCTCACTCAACTGAGTATAGTGAGATCATATGTTGATTTTGGATACTCCTACCATTCCCATCTCCTCTGCAGTGTACAGAGAGAGCACTTGGGAAGGGCATTCCCCTATAGTATCTTAATCTGCTCTGTTTCCTCCATCTCAAAAAAAAAATTTTTTTTGCACTTTAACTGCCTTACTGTATTTGTGTTTCTTCCTACTTTATTACCTTATTTTGCTTTTGCCTCTTTTAAAAGTACTCAATTAGATGTATTCTGCTGCCTTTATTACTGCTTGTTAGTAGCCTGATTAAATTGTAACTGTTATTCTAAGGCCCTTGGTTTAAGCACTTGGGCTTCAAACCAGTTGTTTTACATTAGGAAGCTTTGTGGTCTGCACTGTTGTGGCAGAACAGGTAGCATACATCCTTCTAAGTTGGGAACTGCTGATTGAAGGCTCAGTGTCTGTTATTCTAAAAGTGTATTAGTTCTAGGTTAAGGACTTGGGCTTCAGGCCAGTTATTTTACATTAAGAAGGTTTGTGGTCTGCACTCTTATGGGAGGAGAGGCTAGATTCTGCCCTTCTGAGCTGGGAATTTCTAGCTAAAAGCTTATTGAGCATGCTTACTTCAACTGTTTCTTTCTGAAATCGGTACGCCTTGTTTGCTGTAGCATAGACTAGATTCAGGCCAGCTGGATCTAGCTTTGTTTGTATGAATTGTGCACTAACCCAGGCCATCTTTTTTGGAGAAGGTTTATCTGTACCCTAGTGGCAGGACTGTGCAGTTAGAACTTGTCTGATTGAAGACTGCTGGAACAGAGCTCAGTTTTAAGCTTTATTAACTGGTCAATTGGGTAAAGTGTTGTTTTGATTGTATCTGCTCTATTTTCTGGAAGAAAATGATATACTTGTTTCCCACCTTTCTGAACTAGTATAGTCCAGTTTTCAGGTTATTGCTGAATCCAGGGCTGTGTTACAAGTTTCTGTGTTGTCATTACCTTACTTGGATAGAAGGAAGTTTCTCTGTTCACCTGTGAGAGACGGGAGCTTTGTGCAGCCTATCTATCCCTGGAGGAGTGGTTTCAGCCCAGAAGTTATTAGTTTATTGGCTATTTTGGGATAATTTCTATCTCTTTCACTTCCCTGCTATAAAAACCTCATTTGCACAGTTTTTATGCTTGTATTCCACTCAGCAAGTGCCTTCCAGGTGTTCTGCAGAGTCTACAGCAGCAGAGAGACAAAAGAGTGACTTTGGAGTTATTAAGTATCAGTTTTCTGCTTTTCTTGGTGTCTTAACTAATTCTGCCTAAAACGCCAGTTTTTTTTTTCTTAGTGAATCTGTGATTTAAAAAGTTTGTTATTGTATACAACTCCGCACAGCTCCTCGTGGTGTCCTGCAGAGTGATACAGGCAACTGGTAGGCTACACACTCAAGTGCGCTAGCCGAATTAAAGCATTTACTATGTTTCTGTACCTAATTTCTGCTACTTAAAAAAAAAAAAAAAAATCCTTGTTTCCCACCTTTACTGAACTAGAAAAGCCCAGTCTTCAGGTATTGCTGATCTCTGGGCTGTGTCATAGTTCCTGTGTTGCCCATATCCTTATTTGGATAGGAGGAAGCTTCTTTGTTCAGCAGTGAGAGTGGGGAGCTCTGATCAGCCTATCTGTCCCTTGAGGAGTGGGTCCAGCCCAGTAACTTGTAGCTTATTGGCCATTTTGGGCCATTTCCTATCTCTTTCTAACCCCCTGCTTTAAAGCCAGCTTTAGCGGGCTTTTGCGCTTGTAATTTAAAGTTTGTCCTGTTTGCTGCATTTACCTGTTGAGGCTACACACTCAAGTAAGCTAGCCTGTGTTACATATTTATTGCATTTTCCTGCTGTTTGTTGCAAAAAAGAAAAAAAAATTATCCTTGTTTCCCGTCTTTCCTGACCTAGAGTAGTCCAAATACAGGCTTTGCTGTATTCTGGACTTTTGGAAAGTTCCTGTGTTGCCCATTTCCTTTCTTGGATAAAGGGAAGCTTCTTTGTTTACCAGTGGCAGTGGGGAGCTTAGAGCAGCCTATCTATCCCTGGAGGAGTGTTCCCAGCACAAGAATGTGGTAGTCTATTGGCTGTTTTGGGTCAATTTCTAGCTCTTTCAAGTCCCCCTGTATAAAACCCACTTTGGCGCTGTTTTTTGCACTTGTTACTACTCAGCCAAGCTCCTCGTGATCCTGCAGAGTGGTGCTAGCAGCAGACAGACTAAAAGAGCGACTGCTAACCTGATAAAAGTGTTTTCCTGCTACTACCTGGGCGACTGTCCGATCTAGCTAAACTGCAAGTATTTCTGCATTCTTGAACTGTTTTAAACTGTTTAAAGTTGTTTTTGCACCTGCACTTTTAAAGTTTGCCCTGTTTGTTGCATTTACCTGTTGAGGCTACACACTCAAGTGTGCTAGCCTGTGTTACATATTTATTGCATTTTCCTGCTGTTTGTTGCAAAAAAAAAAAAATTACCCTTGTTTC
Source organism: Protopterus annectens (assembly GCF_019279795.1). NCBI lineage: Eukaryota > Metazoa > Chordata > Ceratodontiformes > Protopteridae > Protopterus > Protopterus annectens. Next base: position 698,841,487 of record NC_056736.1, read on the forward strand.
CCATCTTTCCTGACCAAGAGTAGTCCAAATACATAGCTCACAAAACCAGTGTGCCGAACAGTCACAGCCCTTAAGGCTAAACAACACACCCGATACACTTGTAATAGGTGACTCTATCGTCAGGCACACTGACGTCCTGCTCACCAGGTTGAACAAGGAGAAGGTCACGGTGATCTGCCTGTCGGGCACTAGGATCCGCCACATAACACAAGCAATCAGGTCACTCCAAGGCAAGTACAAATATGACTCAGTCATTGTCCATGCTGGTGTGAATGACCTGAGAAGTACCTCCCTGGACTACATGAAAAGAGACATAGAGGAGCTCTCTGAGCATGTAGCCCAGGCTGGTATGACCCTGACCTTGAGTAGCATCTTACCCTCAACAAGAATGATGCCACAATATGAAGACAAGATGATCAGTTTCAACAACTGGCTTAAGTATTGGTGTCATTCAAAGGGGATCCAATGCCTGTCAGCCTGGGATGACATGCTCGACAAGCCACGATGCTTCGCTAGGGACGGCTTGCACCTGTCACCCCTGGGCTTTCGGATATTGGCAAAGGCTCTTGCCACCCCCATAGTGCCTTTTTTAGGCAAGGCTCAAAAGACAAACCCACCTCCATAGGTATCACAAGGGATAAGAAACTAAGAGTAATGCTACTCAATGCCAGAAGTCTAAACCTCAAGATGCACGCACTCGAAACTCTCCTTAGATTGGAGAACATCGATATCTGTGTAGTAACAGAAACCTGGTTCAAGGCTCCCGAGAGCACCCCAGCACTACCAGGTTATACCTCATACCATGTTTTTTGGCCCCAAAACTTGGACTGAACCACAAAAGGAGGGGGAGTATCAATATTCGTCAAAGATACCCACACCTCCAGGTTGGTGGCACAGCACGAAGCATCAGAGACTATCCATGTGCAACTAACAGTGGGTAAAACTGCCTTCCAGTTTATAGCCTGCTACAGACCTCCCTCCCAAACCCAGGAACCCCACTCGGCCTTCCTGAGAACACTGGAAAATATGAAGGTCTCCCCAAACACCATTATATTGGGTGACTTCAACTACCCAAATATAGACTGGGAGCATTACTCTAACTCCAACACCCTAGCCCAACGGTTCCTAGAATTTATAAACTCAAATGCTATGGAACAACTTGTTACCACTCCCACAAGAGGGGAAAACATACTGGACCTGATCATCACCAACATGGGGACTCTATGCTCCAGACCAGAAGTGTATCCCTCACTGGTAAGATCAGACCATAAACTAATCTCACTAGATATTCACATCCCGACCCCAGCCCCATGACCAGAAAACCACAGTGAAAAACTTCTCTAAAGCAAATTTCACACTCCTCAAAACCGAGATGGAATCCTTTAAAGCCCCCGGGCCTGTGGAAAATATGGCTCAGACCGCAGAATCCTTTATAAATGCATTCTATGAAAACCTTCAGGAATGCATGGATCATGCAATCCCAAACAAAACCATGACCCAATCCTCTAAAGGCAGGTGTCCTGTCTGGTGGACCCCAGCCATAAACAAACTATACAATAGAAGGAGGAAGCTATTACACGATAGAGCAAAATCCCAAAAAGGGAAGGCATCTCTGATCAGTATTAGCAAAAAACTATGGGCACTCATAAAATCGTCTAAGGCCAGCTTCGAGAAAAAAATTGCACAGCACACTAAGGATAATCACAAGGCTTTTTTTTAGTTATGTTAGAAACCTAGGTGGGAATTCCCAGATATGCTCAGAATTAGTCCAACATGACAAAAAATACACCGAACCCATAGACATTTCCAACATCCTAGATAACAGGTTCAGCGCAAACTTCTCCCCCCTTCCCCAACAAAAGGGCAAATATCTATCCCAGCAGAGTGCTGCCCCCCTGACATCTCAGATGCTCAGGTAAGAGCCGCCCTCTCCAAAGCAAAAAAAACAGCATCAATGGGACCAGAAGGTGTCCCGGGCTGCATCCTACATGAACTCCAAGAAGAACTAAACCCAAACATAAAACTACTGTTCAATCTCAGCCTTACTACAGGATATGTACACAAAGAGTGGCGTATAGCAACAGTGGTCCCTCTCCACAAAGGTGGTGCCTCAACGGATCCTGGAAACTATCATCCCATAAGCCTGACTAGCTTGGTCTGCAAAGCTATGGAAAGGATCATCATGGACCTCATAAATAAAGATATTAGGACCTACAGACACTGGATCCTACCCAGTTTGGCTTTGTTAAGGGCAGATCCTGCCTCTTAAACCTGGTCAATTTCTTTGAAACAGTCACCAAGGCCATTGACGAGGGAAAGGTGGTCCACACAGCCTACCTGGACCTCGCAAAAGCCTTCGATACAATACCACACTCGGGCATTATAGATAAGCTCACCAGCTTAAACATAAACCCCTATGTCACTAGATGGGTTGCAAACTGGCTCAAGGACAGAACCCACATGGTTAGAATTGCTGGAGCCATGTCAGACTCCAAACCAGTTACAAGTGGCATCCCACAAGGCTCAGTCCTGGGACCTCTCTTGTTCTGTATATATTTCTCAGAGGTACAGGCCAACACAGAAGGACTGTGGCTGACCAAGTTCGCAGATGACTGCAAACTGGGCACCATAATCGACTCTTCAGCCACCACAAGCATCCTACAAAAGGGCCTCATAGAAACAGACAGCTGGTGCCAGAGCCATGGCCTCAAGCTAAATGCCAAAAAGTGTATAGTCATCCCCTTCGGCAAAAACAAAGTGCCCACAAATTACCACATAGATGGTTATCCATTAAGTACGGAAGAAGTAATTAGGGACCTGGGGACCCAAGTTGATAGCAATCTCTCATTCGACAACCACGTGGCCAAAGTGGTTAGAAAATCATTTTATATAGCCCACCTAATCATGAAGGGATTCACATCTAGATCAGGGGAGGTCATTGTGCCTCTTTACTCATCCCTCATCAGGCCCATAATTGAGTACAATGCCCCTTTTGGGAAGTACCTTACCAGACACCTGCAGCAACTGGAAAGACCCCAAAAGTACCTCACCAAGAGGATCAAAGGGCTCAAACAGATGCCATATGCTGCCCGGTTAAAGAAACTCCAGCTCTACTCAGTGGCATACCGCCTGCTCAGGGGCGATCTGTGCCTGACGTATAAAGCCATGTCCAACCTGGAATTAATGGACATGCTGCACCTCAGGAAATCCAAATCCCATCGAGGTATGCGCTCGAGAGACTTGAACCTCAGCACTGAAATAAATAGGACATGCTGGAGGGACAGATTCATAACCCAGAGGCTCCCTTCACTCTGGAATAAAATCCCAGTCCAGGTTAGGCAGAGTCCCTCATTGACTCTCTTCAAGAGGAATCTTGATGAGTGGATGGGAGATCGTAGATTTACTCTGGGTATCACTTCTGTGTCACTGTTAGACAGATGCACAGTCAGTATACTAACCTCGAAAAAGGGCATAGCAAAATTCATTTTAAAATGGGTGGCGAAAGCTAAACACACTCTATCTAGGCTTGTAAATGCCCTAGGGCAGATAGCCTAGTATGAGCCTATGAACCTATGAACCTGTAAAATTAATTAATTAACACATTTCTGTTGTCCTCACCCCTCTCTCTGGGGTGTGAGGCTTCAAAGTCTTGTACAAATTCTGTAAAACATGCACAGCTGTTGCTGTACAAGAAATGGAAAGTTATGGTCCTTTCCTACACCCTTCCTGCCTTTCAGTATGTTTTTCTCCCTGCTTGCCCCCATATCACTGCTGTCTTATTACCGCCTTTTCCTTTATTCATTTTTAGTGCAGGTTTGAGTGGAGCTAAGCGTCATGCAAACCTGCTTAACAGTACCTTAATGGTCTTATGTGTTTCTTGCAGTGTTAGGCAGATCAGCAGAATAATAACCCCTTCCATGACTCTAACCCAGGCTCTTGTCATCTACAGTATAGTGCATTAGCCCACTAGACCATGCAACTCTGAACTAAAATGGGTGTTTCCAGTAAAATGTACTGATTGCCACTGACAGCCTGCAAGTACATATAATGGGGAAAATGAGTGTGTACCTGTGACTGTGATGCAAACATTACACCAGTATACAGCCAGATAAATAAAAATGTATGTATGTCAGGCCTGGGATAACAGGCATACGTGTCAACTGTACAGATTGTTGCAGAATGCCCAGAGTTTTACCTCCTATTTTTGCCTGGTTTTCATAACATCTTATTTTTCTGGCAAAGTACTGCCAAGTCATCAAAGATTGAGGGTAGAACATCAAGACAGAAATTTCAGTGTCACACGTTATACCCTTCACAAAACACATGCTAATGCAACGCCTGTTATTCTATCAACGTTCTACATTTGTAAGGGCAATATGTAAATGAGTGCCCCTATTTTTGGGCCTTTGTCCCTCTTTTATTTATGGCTTTGTCCAGATTTCTTGCTGTTAGAGGTTGACAAGTATGATAGCAGCTAATTGTTCCCTTTTATCAGCATCATTTTTAAAGACACCTGCTAAGGCAGCAATGGCAAAGTACATGTGTACAACTGAGACCCTGCTGCACAACAATTGCCTTTGAAAGCCGTGCACATAATGATGGGTGCAGACGTGTGTCATAGACTGTATGTATATCTTGCAAATACACCTGCTACTGCATGGACTCAGTAGCTCAGTTTGTTAAATGCCTTGCATGTAGTATATTTTGCCACCAACAGTCCTGGGTTCGATTAAAGTGTGGTGCACATCAATTATACTCTTGTGAACACAGCAAGTAATGACTGAGTAATGCAATTTTAACCCACTCAGATTGCTGCTACTGTATTAACTGCTACCCATGTTTGCAAGTCAATGGCCTGTAGGTAGGGACACACTGCACATATTTCTATACCCACACTATATGCTGCCTAATACTCTATGATTGGCACAGTTACATAATTGATGTACCTTATGCACATGCCTTAATTGGACTGTAAAGGGTACCCTTACTCTGGCTCTGCTGTGACGACACAGCTGACACTGCAGCCTTGGTTACATGTATAGCTTGCTGCCCTCCAAAGAAGTCACACTTCCCCCATGTCTGCTAGGCTGCAGCAGCAGCTGCAGGTTTGGACATATGCAGCTGTATGTTAAGCTAACTGCTACAGACTTACCGTACCTCACAATCTCCTAGAACAAGGTATCCAGACACAACCATAGATAAAGGGTGGGGGGAGCAAAGGCCCACTGTGGCAGGCTCTGCATACCAGTACATGGGTGTCAGGTCTATCTGCATTAGGGGGGTTGTTTTAATGCACAGTTGTGCACACATACTCAGAATATTAGCAATATAGGCAGTATCACATTTGGTACTCTGCATGTGGATATACACACATATTACCATCTAACAGTGCAATACGTGGTATTGATGACAATCCCTCTCCCTCACATTTTTATAGGTACATCAGGTGTGGCCGGAGTCTGTGGTCCTGTACCTGGTAAGTATGATACCATTATTTTACAGTTTATATATACCATATGAATGTTAAGTACTGCCATTTAGCCCAAGACACAACTGCTATGCTTAGCCAAAGTGGAATAGTTGTAGGTTCCATATCGGAGCAGTTGACTACAGTGCATATAATGGATAATCACAGCTGTGTATTTGTACAAACACTAACACATTTGCAATTGTAATAATGAAGAAGTATGCAACCTGCTATACAGGAGGCAATGACCCCAGGATGCCTGTTCACTCACTATAGGGAGTTGGCACATACTTGTGGCAGTGATACTACAGCAGGCGTATCATTCTCAGAATACATGTACTGGGTATTATGTGTAGTTCTATAACATACACTGTCATATTGCATACCCCACAGGTGTAGTCTACTGCCAACATTCACTGGATGTAGCTGAAGTGCATGTTTGAAATGGCCTGTCTTGTTTGTGTATGTTGTGGTGTGTTTGTGTATTATGCATGAGATCAGTGAAGAGATGTGTGACTGGTAATGCAATTGTGGCTCCTCATCTGTATGAGTATGTATGTATTACCATACATAATACTGCAGGGAATAATGTACTTATTTTGTCTTCCTCCTCACAGGTGAATGGGGGGTTGGAGTCTGTCCCCCTCATAACCTGATGTCAGCATCCCATCTGATTTTGATGATGATGATGGTGGCCATAGTGGGCACAGGTAAGGTTGTCAGGGGCTGCATCTGTCCCAGAGGTTGACATCCCTCTTCTGCCCCATTGTCCTTGCTCACAGTCAGTATGCCCATACATACCCACTCCCCAGATGCCACAGATATTGGACAGTCACAGGGTGTCAACATTGAGCAGAACAGTGTGACAACTATGGCTTCACTGAGTGTAGACATTGGCTATAGCCAGACAGCTGGTGAAGTCCCACACAGGCAGTTTTACAGGGGTGCTCGAAGGGGGACTGCTGTCCATCCACCTCCTGCCACATGTGTCACATCACGGGTCACTCCCTGCATGTTTATGGCTATCATGAAGGCACAGGCACTTACAGAAAGCAACACCAGATGGATGCTCAATGTCATAGATGCAGCACAATCTGATATCCATGACTGCCTCCACCGCATTGGTGATGCCATGGATCATTTCACTGATGTAGTGGACAGATGGTGTGCTGAGACAGTGTCTGTCTTTGCCCGCACATTGTCTCTGCTGAAACATCTGGTTGGGGTATGGCATCAGGCATGTGGACGTAGATTAGCAACACCATCTGCTGATAGAGACTACTTGTCTGTACACACTCATGCCCCTGTAGTGGTTGTACCTTTAGTGCTGCAGAGAGAAGTGCTCTGTCCATACCACAACTTGGCAGGCCATGGGCACATGGTCCTGGGTGGTCCTGTGGTGGACACGGGCCCAGCAGACAGCAGTCGCCTTCAGGTACTAGCACCGCATCTGACCTTGGGCGTGGTGGTGCCACTGCCACTCCTGACAGAGCAAATTCCCATGTTCGTGGCCAGAGACGAACTGTCCACTCTGCCATGTACTGTCCACAGCTGTCCCACATATGTGTAGGGCTAGCACTTGGCTTGACTGTGTACAGGCACAGCCTCAAACATCACTGTCACATGCAGGTCACCCACAGACACACATGGCACCTCTTCATGGCACATATGATCAGCACCCATTCCTGACTCACACACATGCTGTCAACTGTATGGCACAGCCTAGGCCTCTGGCACCCCCACCCCACACTCTGTGCATGTGCTGATACCTGTGCCACATCCCTGCCATCCATGTCATTGATGCAGGGACATGCAAATATGTGTCTGATGCACAGGGTGATTATATTACTTTCAATGTAGTTGTGTAGTGCAGTATTGTTATGCCATTGCAGATGTTGTGGGCCACAACAGTTACTGTGTGCTGGCATATGTCATGACTACACAGCAGACCTTGTGTATCTTAGGTCCATGATGATAGACTGGTGGTAGTGTGACAGAATGACAGGTGTATCATGGACCTGTATATGTGTCTGTTCCAGGGGTGTGAGTGGTTATTCTATGAACAGATGGTAGAAGTACTGTGGCACAGGATGGCATGGCAGCACAGCAGAAATATGACGTCAGCAAGGTATGGCAGTATTTCTGCGTGGTTCCCTAGGTGCATATGTGTAGAAGGTTGCATGTGGGACAATGGGGGCAGCCGGCATAGTTATGCATTCATACTTTGTGAGAAGGTAAGCTACTCTTTATACATGTCACCTGTGTTTTCTGACCATACAAACCTAGATGTAAACCTAGATGTTGGCAGACATCAACAATGCCTATATAGGACCTAGAGCTTGTCACAGAGCTGCAAAATGCATTACCATTGCACAGAAATAGCACATATGGGCATGTTTATCATGACACTAGGGATATATCTGTAACCACACACAGAGCTGGCAGGGGGTGACTAGAACCCCTACCTATGTACTATTACACATTACAGCATGCAGTAGTTATCACATGAGCCACAGAGTTTACCTGAGTTTTGACTGTCAGCTAGTATTCTTAAGGTGGATGACATCAACAGGCCTTGTAGGGGAGGGCATTTAGAGGTCATCAGCTAGTCTTAGACCCATAAAATGGATAACAGTTGCATGGAGATTGTCCATATGGGCTTATCCATAGTGCTGCAGATGGATACATGCATATACACACACACATTTGGCTGTCATGAGATTAGAACTCCTACCTATCAAGGTAGTAACATTACAGCATGAAGTACTTATTGCATGCACCACAAAGATTACTTGAAAGTGGGTTGTTGGCCAGTGCTGTTAAGGTGGATGACATCAGCAGGCTTTGTAAAGGAAGCCACTGTTGAAGTAAGTGACTATTCACAGGGCCATAAAATGGCTCACCATTGCACAGACATAGGCCAGATGGACATGTCTTTACTGCTGCAGGGGATATATCTGCATACACACACAGACACACAGAGTTACCTGTTGTGAGATTAGAACTCCTACCTACATAGCTTGCAGTACCTATTGCATGCATTACAGGTTATGTCTCTTGTATTTATGGATGCAGCCACAGTACTTGTGGCCTATGCAAACCGACCTTGTATTACACAGCATGCGTGGCCTGCAGAGTGCTGCAGTGTGCTGCTGTTATTGTCTCAAGTGTCATAGGAGTGGGATACCTGTTAATACCCCTGCTATGTGTGTACAGTTCTCAGTATGGCCATGACTGGCTCATTGCAGTTTGGTAGGTGGACAATTGGCCATGGACAATATGGCCTGTCCAAGGTCAGTGTTACAACCATTGCACATTACACAACCTGCTACCATTGTCTCTCTACAGGGTAACATTCCACAGGCACAGGGTTCTGTGAGTGTGTGGATTCTGCCCTTTTGCAGCCTTGGTGTGTCACCATCAGACAATTGTTGTGATGTATAGGTGCAGATAACCCCAGCAGGTTACTAGTTACAATGGATGTATCTAATTTGTTTACAGTTATTCCTAATTTGTATGGACTGGAAGCTATCAAGAATTTTGCTTCTTCCCACAATGCCAACCCTGATACGATATGTATGCTATTGGATTTGATTTTGGGCACCAACATTTTTGTATATGGCAGTGATCACTATTGGCAAAGTTGGGGGGGGGGCATGGGCACCCTCTGTGCCAATAATTCTAATTTACTCTTAGCAGAATGGGAAGTCGATAAGGATTTTAACAACAGTAACCCTTGGTTAAAGAACATATGTTTTTTGGGCGATATTTTTATCTTATGGAAAGGGGATGATAAGCAACTTTTACAATTTGTTGACTACCTTGACAATACTACCAGCTTTTTGAAGTTTACTGTTAACCACTCCAAAGATTTTTTGGATGTGAGACTATTGATGGACCAGCTAATGTGTATAGAAATCTCGATATACAGGAAAGACACCTGGAAGAATCACTACCTATACAAAAGTAGCATGCACCCACGATCTGTTTTTAAGAACATTATGGAGAATAAAACTCTGTGAATCTCCAGATTATGTACTAAGGATGCAGACTATAAGCTAGAAAAAACAAGGCTGGAGTCCTTTCTTCATGACAGGGGCTATACAAAAAAATATACCATCATCAAAGAAGAGAGAAGCATCTGAAAAAAATAAAGGACATTCTTACCTTTCTAAACAGGAAGTCACTAATGGACAAGAAGAAGGAATTAAAAAGAAATGTGAGAAAAGAACATTAAGCTGTATGCTTACATGCAGTATGGATTCTAGGCAGATATGCAATGTAATTAAAAAATACTGGCCGATATTGACAGAAGATGAAAAGTTACACTCTATTGTAGATGAATCACCATAGTTTGTTTTTAAAAATAAGACAAATTTAAAAATGCTATTATGTAATAAAGATGGCTATCCAAAATATAAATGTGTTCCTCAACAGAAGAAAGGAATTTTTCAGATGTGGGAGATGCAAAGTCTGCTCTTACACTGACATGGCAAATGTCTTTCAAGATCTCAATACAGAAAGGGAATACAGCTTTCATCTTAATGCAACTTGTAATATAAATCAATTAATATATATATTGTCACCTGCTGAAAGTGTCCTGTATACTGCATTGGAAAAATGAACAAGATCTTTAAGAATCATATTTTATGTCATCTTAGAGATATACAACATAAGGACAAAAGAAATGCTCTAGCTAATCATATTTTAAATTATCCATCTCATTCATTTAAGTTTAAGGCTATTGAGCAGATTTATGATAACATTAGAGGTGGAGATATAAATAGCATCATGGAAACAGCAGAGGTTAATTGGATTATAAACCTCAGAGCAGACTGAAGTCCAAGATTGAATGCGGTGGTTCTGCTAAAGCTGATTTTGAAAGGAAGGAACCTTTCTATTGGCTAAATGAAAGGGGCTTGTCATCTATTTTTGTTATCATTGGTAGATGACAAATTGACTGAAAAGAAGGTATCAGCTGGAGAACTGGCATTTGATTGGTGATCTCTAGTTTAAATCATGAATGTGAAGGCCTTACCAATTACGATCTGATGAAGGCTATGGAAGAAAGCATTTATTATTCTTCAAGGCTTCACAAGCTTGAATTTTTTATTTTTAACTAAGTTTTTAACAATAAAAGTGTTGTTTTTAATTGAGAAAGTCTGTGGTGGTGTGCTCAAGACTCTTTTGGCACTATTGAGAAAAGCAGCTAGTCACAGGGCCATAAAATGGCTCACCATTACACAGACATAGGCCAAATGGACATGTCTTTACTGCTGCAGGGGATATATCTGTATACACACACAGACACACAGAGAGTTACCTGTTGTGAGACTAGAACTCCTACCTATCTATTTGTACACACTATGAGCAGACAGGTGATCTGCTGTGGTGACCCCTAACCGGGAAAAGCCGAAAGAAGAAGAAGATAGCTCGCAGTACTTATTGCATGCATCACAGGTTATGTCTGTTGCATTTATGGATGCAGTCACAGTACTTGTGGCCTTTGCAAACTGTTCTTGCATTACACAGCATGTGTGGCCTGAAGAGTGCTGCAGCGTACTGCTGTTATTGTCTCAAGTGTCATAGGAGTGAGATACCTGTTAATACCCCTGCTATGTATGTACAGTTCTCAGTGTGACCATGACTAGCTGGTTGCAGTTTGGTAGTGGACAATTGGCCATGGGAAATATGGCTTGTCCAAGGCCTGTGTTACAACCAATGCACATTACACCACCTCCTACCATTGTCTGTCTACAGGGTGACATTCCACAGGCACAGGGTTCTGTGGGTGTGTGGATTCTGTCCTTTTGCAGCCTTGGTGTGTTACCACCAGACAACTGTTGTGATGTGAAGGTGCAGATAACCCAAGCACAGCATTCTGTGTGTAATTCGTGTAATTGGGGACATTCCTACACCCCCCATATATATATATATATATATATATATATATATATATATATATATATATATATATATATATGCAAAAGAGCACTGAACCACGGCTGAGTAAAACACTAGTTTAATAAAAATAAGAACAATGGTGAGCGCTTTTGCAGTCATTAAAATGTATGAATTGGCTTAGTTTGAATTGTCTGAGGAAGCAGTGCTCTTTTGCATATATTTCTATACATATTCCTTGTTGTTGGAGCACTGATTTGTCTACACAGCCTACTTTGTTTTGTTGAATATATGAGCCCTTCTTTTGTTCAAACTTTCAAATGTTCAAAACTCATATGGCCGACACCATATGAGCAAATGTTTGAAAGGCCGACAAATGATAACGGAGATCCCGCTACAGTGTGGGACTAAGAGATTCCCTTTTCCTGCACTATAGTGTGATCTTGGAGTGAGAATATTTAAGTAGCAGGGGGTGTGGGGGGTGAGGGGGGCTTGACCCCTTGCATAACACAGTTTTACTGTGTTTACAGGTAGGTAAATGGTGCTATTTCAGGATGTTGGTCTTTCGGAATGTCGATCATATGGTGTTAACCATATGAAAGTCTGCATTCTGAATGGTCGACGTTCTAAAGTAGATCCATATATCCATATATATATATATATATATATATATATATATATATATATATAAATATATATATATATGTGTGTGTGTGTGTGTGTGTGTGTGTGTGTATGTATAACAGGGATGTCATCTTAACTCTTGCTGTGTGTGTACGTTGTGTAAATGTGTTCTCTAGGTATGTGTGGAGAATCTATATCAGTTCACACATTATTTAGCTCTCTCTCTCTCTCTCTCTCTATATATATATATATATATATATATATATATATATATATACATATATATATATATATATATATATATATATATATATATATTTCTATACAGGATCCAGACAAATGCTCGACTAGCATATGTCCAAATCACAAAACATCGAACACACATACATGAAAGCGCTTAACATCGACAAGTGCTTCCGTGTATGTGTGCCTGTTTCATAGATCGGGCTACAGTGCGGGTAAGGGAAAATTCCCTTTTCCCCACTGTAGTGCATTCTCGGAGTGAGAATAATAAAGTAGGGGGGGTGAAGCCCCACTGCAGAAATCTAGATTTTTTTTTTGAACTACACATACACGGAAGCGCTTTTCGATATTAAGTACTTTCGTGTAAGTGTGTTCGATATTTTGTGATTCGGACATATCTCTCTCTATATATATATATATATATATATATATATGTATGTATGTATACATATCTTGTAAATACATATATATATATATATATATATATATATATATAAATATATGTACCACATACTGATAGCTAGGGTAATCATGTGTGAGGGGGCTAGGGGAAGACATACATAGCTGTCTGTATGCACAGACATATTTCTACATAGCTGTTCTTTGGGCGGAAGAGGCAAGAGATTTGGGCTCAAGTTAGCTAAGTGTAGAAGCATGCCCAGTGTGACTGTCAGTACTTACAAGGTAACTCCAGGCCAGACCTACCTGTACTCCAGTCCGTGATTGTGTGTGTTGCAGACCATTGGCTGCTGCACCTGTTTCCACACTCCAGCACCTCCCTGATATTTTGTCCAAGGCATTTCCCGGCTGTTTGCTGAATGTAATAAGTGACTCATACCTATCAGCTGTACAGATTTGTACAAAATGTCCAGATATTTGCCTCATATCTTTGGTCCGTGTTACATAACTTTGTGGTTTTTGGGCACATTAGGAAATAATGAGAGGCATTTCAGACTCAGACTGCAGACACTTCAGGAGATTCATGGTAATGTAAGTCCTGTTAATCTATCAATTATTTACATTTGTAAGTGCAATATGTAACACTTGCCTCTATTTGTGGGCCTTTGTCCCACTTATATTCATGGCTTTGGCCAGATTTGTTACTGCAAAAGGTTAAGAGGTTTGATGTGCTGGGGTACATGCTGTAACACCACATACAAGGTGATAGTTTGCGTACCTATCCCTGTACCTGTTTTTGCAGACTGTCCGGCCTATTGCCCCTATATCTGCTCTGTTCCCCATAGAGTTGTGGTTGTCCAGTACAATACTGTAATATGCAGGCACTGAAGTGTTGTAACTACTGAGACATTTAAGTGACGGCCTTTACATCATGAAGCTAATCTGACCTGGTGCAACCTGGTGTTATACTAGCCACCTTCTAGGTTACTCAGACCATGTATAATGTCTGTCTGTATTTATGGCCCTCTGAGCCCCCCCCCCCCAATTTTCTCTGGCTTTGTCCAGCTATCTTGTAATCACAGATTGCAGGGTTAAGCCAGTTTCTGGGACTTCTACCATATGAGTAACTCACATGCAAAAGTTGTAGATGCTGCCAGCTTCAAATCATCAACACCATGACCTATGCTAATGTCCTTAGCCTAGTGAGCCACACCAGGCACCAGAGAGGTTTAATTCCTCACACTATCAACAGCATACAGATATACACTGACCCCTGCATTTTGTGGGTAAAATATGTGTGCAGGTTGTATGTCACAGCCCTGGAAATATGTGGTCTGCTGATATATCCTTGCAAACATACTCTGTTACTGCAGTTGTATGGGAACACAGATGTGTTGGGGGTAGGTGATAGTCGTGCATCTGTCCTATGACCCCACTGTTTGGCATTTCCCTTGCATAATGCAGCGGGGTTTCCAGCTATGTGGCCCAATGAATATTATGGGGCAATCAGTATTAGACAGAATACCTGTTGTCCCAAGTGGCTGTTAGATCTCTGCAAGTTGCCCAGTATCCCACTTTATTCCTTGCATACATGAAGCAGCTCCATACATATGCTACCATAGTCTAGTATCCCATACATTTGTTGAAAAGGAGAGATTGTAGTGTGTATGCATGTTTTATAGCGCTCTGCTGTGGGTCTATATTATATGTTCGAAGTTTCAAAACTTTGAACATCATATAATCAAACTTATATGAGCAAAGTTTTAAAACTTCGAACATGTAATAAAAAAAAAAAAAAAGAAAAGAAACCTACCTCAACGCTATGAGCAGGGGGGCAAGCCCCCCTGCACCCCCCACATGGGGAGCTGTGCCCCCACACACCCCTGCTACTTAAATATACCAACGCCGAGATTGCACTTCAGTGAAGTGAGATCGTCATAGGGAATATTTCCCTTTACTTCACTGTAGTGCGACCTTGGACTTGGTATATTTAAGTAGTGGGGGTTGTGAGGGGTGCATGGGGGCTTGCCCCCCTGCTCATAGTGTTCAGGTAAGTTTTTTTTTTTTTTTATTACATGTTTGAAGTTTTAAAACTTCACTCATATAAGTTTGATTATATGAGGTTCAAAGTTTTGAAACTTCGAAATATAATATATACCCTCTGCTGCAGATGCAGCCTGTGTGATTGGCTAACTATGATACATTCCACCTGCCAAGTACATCACTGAGGGGTTGGAATGGCCCAGTTAAGGTAGAACATGGGGTCATCAGTAATTTATATCTGATTGGCTCTCTCAGCCAATTTCTTTTTTTTCTTTTTTGACAGCCTTCCTTGCTAAGCACTGCAGCATGCAAACCCACACCGCAGATATAAACAATACTCAGCAGTCAACAGACACACCCTCATGCTTGGGCACACTCAGCACAGCTCAAATCAGCTTAAACACATGCCCCAAGGCTAAACAAAGCTTAGCAGCACTGGACACATTCCCCTTCTCAGCTCAGCAACATTGCTCACAAATGGGTGCCTCTGTGCTGTAATCTGCTTAAAGAAATAGAGACACACCCCTTTTTGATGTCACCTACATCTTCTCTGGACACCAACACAGTTCTGGGGCTACACAGGTTTGATCTGTGTGCATGGATACCCATTTTTGCTATTCATTAACCCCAGCTCATTTGCATACAGTTATGTGAACACAACCTGGATACTACACTATTCCAGGACCTGCCTCCTTAGCATCCACAGATATCTGCCATTGTACATACTCCATGCAAGGCCCTATAATGCACTATTGTCACATGTTTTATTTTTTTCCTTTTTAGAGGTTCATAGGTTCATAGGTAGATACTAGGCTATCTGCCCTAGGGCATTTATAAGCCTAGCCAGAGTGTATTTGGCTTCTGCCTCCCTATTAGATTAGCCTACTGTGCCTTTGTAAAGTAGGTCACAGAAGGTACCCTTTTAAGATTACTGTGCCTCTGTCTAGCAGGGACACAGAAGAGATCCCAGGGGGTGAATTTGCGATTTCCCATCCATGCGTCCAGATTTTGCTTGAAGAGGATCAACGAGGGGCTATATCTAACATGAATTGGGATTTTATTCCAGAGTGAGGGGAGCCTCTGGGAAATGAATCTGTCCCTCCAGCATGTCCTATTTATTTTTGTGCTGAGGTTTAGGTCCCTGTAGTGTGTTAGTCTAAGGGACTTGGATTTTTTGAGGTGGAGCATGTCCATTAATTCTGGGTTTGACATGGCTTTGTACGTCAGGCATAGATCGCCTCTGAGTAGGCAGTAAGCAAATGAGTAGAGCTGGAGTTTCTGTAGTTAAGCTGCATAGGACATCTATTTATAGCCCATGATCATCTTGGTGAGGTACTTTTGGGGTCTCCCCAGTTGCTGCAGGTGTCGGTTAAGGTACATCCCAAAAGGGGCATTGTATTCAATTATGGGCCTGATGAGTGATGAGTAGAGGGGCACAATGACCTCTCTTGATCTAGATGTGAACCCTTTTGTGATAAGGTGGGCTATATAGAAGGTCTTTCTAACCACTTTGGCAAAGTGATTATCAAAGGAGAGATTACTATCTATGTTGGTCCCCCAATCTCTAATTACTTCTTCTGTACTTAATGGATTACCACCTATGTGGTAATTTGTGAGCACCTTGTTTTTCCCAAAGGGGATGACTATGCACTTTTTAGCATTTAGCTTGAGGCCGTGGCTCTGGCACCAAGCATCCATCTCTGTGAGACCCTTTTTGAGGATGCTTGTGTCAGTTGGAGATTCGATTATGGCCCCTAGTTTGCAGTCATCTGTGAACATTGTCAGCCATAATCCCTCCGTGTTAGCTTGAACCTCAGAGAAGTATATACCGAACAAGAGAGGTCCCAGAACTGAGCCCTGTGGGATGCCACTTGTAACTGGTTTGGATTGGGACATGGCACCTGCGATTCTGACCATGTGGGTTCTATCTCTGAGTCAGTTTGCAACCCATCTTGTGATATAGGGGTTGATATTTAAGCTGGTAAGCTTATTTATGATGCCCGAGTGAGGTATTGTGTCAAAGGCTTTTGCGAGGTCCAGGTAGGCTATGTGGACTACCTTGCCCTCATGTATGGCTTTGGTAACTGTTTCAAAGAAATCAACTAGGTTTAAGAGGCAAAATCTGCCCTTAACAAAGCCGAATTGGGTAGGGTCCAGTGTCTGGAGGCTCCCAATGTCTTTGTTTATGAGTTCCATGATAATACGCTCCATAGCTTTACAGACCAGACTAGTCAGGCTTATGGGGCGATAGTTTCTGAGGTCCGTTGTGGCACCACCTTTGTGGAGTGGGACCACTGTAGCTGTACGCCATTCTTTCGGTACATATCCTGTAGTAAGGCTAAGTTTGAACAGTGACTTAATCTGAGGGTTCAGTTCTTCTTGGAACTCGTGTAAAACACAGCCTGGGACACCGCCTGGTCCCACAGATGCTGTGTTTTTTGCTTTGGAGAGGGCAGCTTTCACCTGTGCATCTGTGATGTCAGGGAGGTTACATTCAGTTGGGATAGGGATTTGCTCCTTTGGGGGGGTGGGAGGTTGCGCTGAATCTGTCTGCCAGGATGTTGGCTATGTCTGTAGGTTTGGTATATTTTGTACCATTATGCAACAATTCAGAGCATATCTGGGAGTACCCGCCCATGTTTCTGACATAACTAAAGAAGGCCTTGTGATTATCTTTAGTGCCAGGGCAATTTTTCTTTTGAAACTGGCCTTTGATGATTTTATGAGGGATCGAAGTTTCTTGCTAATACTGATCAGAGATGCCTTCCCTTTTTGGGATTTTGCTCTGTCATGTAGTAGATTCCTCCTTCTGTTGTATAGCTTATTTATGGCCGGGGTCCACCAGACTGGTCTCCTGTTTTTGGAGGAGTGAGTCTTGGTTTTATTTGGGATAGCATGATCCATACATTCCTGCAGGTGCTCATAGAATGCAGTTGTAAAGGATTCTGCGGATTGGGCTATATAATCCTCTGGCCCAGGGGCTTTGAAGGATTCCACCTCAGTCTTGAGAAGTGCAAAGTTGGCTTTTGAGAAATTCTTTACAGTGATTTCCTTGGCTGGGGGTGGGGACGGGATATGGATGTCCAGGGAAATTTTTTTATGGTCTGATCTTACTAATGAGGGGTTTACCTCTGGTGTGGAACATAGAGTCCCCATGTTGGTGATGACCAGGTCCAATATGCTGTTCCCTCTTGTGGGAGTGGTGACCAGTTGTTCCATTGCGTTACAGTTTATAAATTCAAGGAACCGTTGGGCGAGGGTGTTTGGGCTTGAGTAGTTTTCCCAGTCAATGTTTGGGTAGTTGAAGTCACCCAATAACATAGTGTTTGGAGAGACCTTCATATTCTCCAGTGTTCTCAGGAATGCCAAGTGGGGTTCCTGTAATAGGGAGGGTGTTCTGTAGCAGGCTACAAACTGAAAGGCAGTTTTGCCCGCTGTTAGTTGCACATGGATGGTTTCTGATGCTTTGTGCAGTGCCACTAACCTGGAGGTGTAGGTATCTTTGATGAATATAGATACTACCCCTCCTTTTGTGCTTCGGTCCGAGTTTAGGGCTGAAACGCATGGTACGAGTTATAACCTGGTAGTGCTGGGGTGCTCTCAGCAGCCTTGAACCAGGTTTATGTTACTGCACAGACATTGATTTTCTCCTTACTGAGGAGAGCCTCGAGTGCGTGCATCTTGAGGTTTAGACTTTTGGCATTGAGTAGCATTACCTTTAGTTTTTTTATCCTTTTGTTGTCTATGGAGGTGGGTTTGTCCTTTGAGCCTTGCCTAAAAAAGGCACTATGGGGGTGGCAAGAGCCTTGTCCAGTATACAAAAGCCTAAGCGTGACAGGTGCAAGCTGTCCCTAGCGAAGCAACATGGCTTGTCGAGCATGTCATCCCAGGCTGACACACACTGGATCCCCTTTGAATGACACCAATACTTTAGCCAATTGTTGAAACTGATCATTTTGTCTTTATACTGTGGCATCATTCTTGGTGAGGGCAAGATGCTACTCAAGGTCAGGGTCATACCAGCCTGGGCTACATGGTCAGAGAGCTCCTCTATGTCTCTTTTCATGTAGTCCAGGGAGGTACATCTCAGGTCATTCACACCAGCATGGACAATGACGGAGTCATACTTGTACTTGCTTTGGAGTGACCTGAGTGCTTGCATTATGTGGCGGATCCTGGCACCCGACAGGCAGCTTACAGTGACCTTCTCCTTGTTCAGTCTGGTGAGCGGGACATCAGTGTGCCGGACAATAGAGTCCCCCATAACAAGTGTATTTGGTGTGTTGTTTGGCCTTAAGGGCTGTGACTGTGAGGCACACTGATTTTGTGAGATATGTGATTTGTGGGTATTGTTGAGGGGTGGCTGTTGCTTGGATATCTGCTTAGGAGGTCTTTGCTGTTTAGGCAGATTTTTATTTAGAGCCTCCAAGTATGTTTTTGTGTGTTTATGTGTTGGGTATGCAGATGCAATAGGTCTGTGTGAGACTGGATTTGTGGTGTGGGTGGTTACCTTTTCCTCCTGACTGACTGTGCCAGTCTTGGGTTGAGAGAGCTCTGCCTCTAGTTTCACTGTGTAACTGCATCTCTCACATGTATTAGAGTTTGATGGAAGGAGGAGAGGGTTGTCTATGTACATAAGGCAATTGTAACATTGCCTCAAAATTCTCAGATTCACCAGCTGGACTGGAGAGTAACCTAGAAACTGATCCTTGGACATACCAGATTAGTATAGGGAACTGTTTTTTTACTGATCAGATTAGGGAAGGGAACTGATTTTTCACTTGATCAGGAAGGACCAATCAGGAGCCTAATACTTATGAGAAGTCAAGGAGGGTGTAGTGCTTTAATTAGTTAGTGTTTCCTTATAAGAGCTGAGCAAGTGCAGGGCTTTAGAAAGAGAATAGAGTGATTACTTTGAGAGTTTGAACAGGTCTAAGGGAAAAAGTGAAGAGCAGACTTTGTGGAGCCTGGAATAGTTTAAACCTGTTTAGATGGCGCTGCCCGACACTGCTCAGTGCGCAAAATCACGCAAAAAGAGAGTTGTAGGGTTTTAAGAGAGACAGATCAAGGAGTTTAGAATTGAATCAAAATGGCCAATAAAACTACAGCTTCTAGGTAGTAACCACTCCTCCAGGGACAGGCAGGCTGTTCAGTGTTAACCACTCCCACTGGTGAACACAGAGACTTCCCTTTAGCCCAAGCTAGCACTGGCCTTCTAGAAACTTCCAAACAGTTCAGAACAGCAAATCTGTAACTGAACTTTCTTAACTTTCAGAAAGTGGGAAAAAAGCAAGATTTTTTTTTCTTCTTTTTGTTGTAGTTTAAAGGTAGCAGAGATACACAAGCAGCAAAATAATCACAACAGTGAAATAAATGACCCCACACTTGAGTGCTTGGCTAAAATCAGGTAAAACGCAGTTTTTAGAGAAAAAAAAATATTTTAAATTAAGTGCAACACAGGAAATGCAGTAAACAGGCTCTAGATGTGTTCCAAGTACTGTTATTGTTACAGATATAAACTTTAGCAAGGCAGAAAATGCCAAAAAGTAGGCGGCTAAGCAGTAAAACTTAACAAAAAAATCAGAAGAAAATACTTAAAATCACAAAAGTGGCTCCTTTTCTTCTCTCAGCGTTTTCTCCCCTTGGTAGGTGCTTCAGCAACAACTAGCAAGCCTGAAAAGATACCAAAACCATGAGGTAGCGGGGTTTTAAGAGAGGCAGATCAAGAAGTTTAGAATTGATCCAAAATGGCCAATAAAACTACAGCTTCTAGGTAGTAACCACTCCTCAAGGGACAGGCAGGCTGTTCAGTGTTAACCACTCCCACTGGTGAAACCAGAGACTTCCCTTTAGCCCAAGCAAGCACTGGCCTTCTAGAAACTTCCAAACAGTTCAGAACAGCAAATCTGTAACTGAACTTTCTTAACTTTCAGAAAGTGGGAAAAAAGCAAGATTTTTTTTTTTTTTTTTTTTTGTTGTAGTTTAAAGGTAGCAGAGATACACAAGCAGCAAAATAATCACAACAGTGCAATAAATGACCCCACACTTGAGTGCTAGGCCAAAATCAGGTAAAATGCAGTTTTTAGAGAAAAACAAATGATTTTAAATTAAGTGCAACACAGGAAATGCAGTAAACAGGCTCTAGATGTGTTCCAAGTACTGTTACTGTTACAGATATAAACTTTAGCAAGCCAGAAAATGCCAAAAAGTAGGCGGCAAAGCAGTAAAACTTAACAAAAAATCAGAAGAAAATACTTAAAATCACAAAAGTGGCTCCTTTTCTTCTCTCAGCGTTTTCTCCCCTTGGTAGGTGCTTCAGCAACAACTAGTAAGCCTGAAAAGACGCCAAAACCATGAGGCAGCCGGGTTTTAAGAGAGACAGATCAAGAAGTTTAGAATTGACCCAAAATGGCCAATAAAACTACAGCTTCTAGGTAGTAACCACTCCTCCAGGGACAGGCAGGCTGTTCAGTGTTAACCACTCCCACTGGTGAACACAGAGACTTCCCTTTAGCCCAAGCAAGCACTGGCCTTCTAGAAACTTCCAAACAGTTCAGAACAGCAAATCTGTAACTGAACTTTCTTAACTTTCAGAAAGTGGGAAAAAAGCAAGATTTGTTTTTCTTTTTGTTGTAGTTTAAAGGTAGCAGAGATACACAAGCAGCAAAATAATCACAACAGTGCAATAAATGACCCCACACTATTATTTTTTTTTCATAACAGCATGTTTGCTCACTGCTGCTCGCCATGCAAACATAACATGGGTATTAAAAAATTATTTTAAATACATTTTCATTACTTTTTGGACACACAGGGCATAGTTTTACACATATATTTCTCTGCTTTGATATTTTTGACCTTCTAATAGGGTTTTTACAGCCCCTTTTCACTTTTTCATTTCATGTACATGGAAATTTTCCATGTACATTTCTGACACTGACATGGGATCTATATGACTGCCTATCTGCTTGCTGGATCACTCTACACCTTGACTTGCATGCAGTTCACCTGCTTATGAGGTGATTTGCATGCCACGGTTACTTCCGTGTTGGCATGTTCGTCCACATCCCTCAGCTCTGTTTACTGGACTGCACGGCTGCTTACTTCCGTGTAAGCTTCATTCCACTGTGGCTACATGGAAAATTAATCCATGAAGGCTTTGTTGAATTCCCCCTACTGTCTAAATCTTAGTAAGCATCACAAGAAACTATGAACTGAAGTAGATATAGTAGGCATTTTACAAACATTCAGTTATAATTTACAATATTTTATTACATATTTCTAGTAAGAGGCACCGAAGTTTGCTATTAATCTTCATTTGTTATATTATTGCAGTTTAGATTTCTGTCCTTAATGCATTTTGACTTAACTGAGATGTCTCTAAATTTACAGTGGCAGAAAACAAAAATAAAAACCACCATGACAAGCATAACCACCAAAAAAGACAAAGTAAGTTCCTTAGACACCATTCACCAGTGGAAAAGGACTTTGTTAAATAAACAGAAAATAGCAAACATGTTTTTACTAATGCTTCATCAGGCTAAATAATGTTTCAGTTAGCCTTTATAGCACTACCAATAAATAATTAATACATTTCCAGTCAGGCAAAACACTGCTGTTAACTTTTGCAGATTGCAGTAAAGTACTTTTTAAAAATAGTACGTTGTCTCCTCCTGGTCTGCTGCGTTTTTCCTGATCCATTTGAGCTTATTGGATTGCTGTCCCCTCTATGGCAGTCATCAGAAGGAGACAACCTACTGTTTTTGAGAGCTTGATAGAAGCCTCAAAATAGGACTAAGTTCTTAATTTTTGTATGGTCTGGGCAGGATCTGCAGCTGTTGCCTCAATCCATTTTTATTTGTAGGGTGTTTAGGTTGGAATTCTAGAACTGGTTTCCTTGGACATTTGTCCTCCTGCAATGCCAGACGTCTCTCTTAGAGAGGCACATGTCCAGCAAGATCAGATGTACGAAGAGCAATGCAGCAAACTGAAAGGAAACATCCTACTAGTTTTTGGGAGTTTGATGGAAGCTCTTAATTAGGACTAACTAAGGTCTTAGCGTTCATGTGGTCTGAGCAAGATCTCACAGCTGTTGACTCAATCCATTTTTGTTCGGTCACTATGGTGTTACAGTTGTTGTGTCATCAGTGAGAGAAGTGTGGGTGATGTGTTACCTGTATGAGGTTCTGACTTTACTGAGCCTATGGATCTTTGATGTAGAGGTGAAAGGCCAAAGCCTGTGCGTATGTAGCACACCTAAGCCTGCAGCCATTAAAAACAGGAACAAAGAGCCTTGAAAAGTAGGGACATCCAGCTAAATAACATAATATTCAAATAACAAACAGCGCATAATGCTTCCTGGTTCCCGTAGGAAATGGGAAACTACTGAGAAACACATCTTTAAAAAACAGGGTGACAAAAGCGATGGAAAAATCTAACACATTATCAAAGAGATGATATCAAATCTGTAGGCTTTAATGAACTGTATTGCAAAATTCTGTCACAGAAATTCATTTATTTTTGCTTCAGAAAAAGGGAGATGCAAGATGTGTGTCCTCATACATTAAATTGTTGTCACTAGTATGTTGGTCATGTAGTGTTGCTTGTTGTACACTAGACAACTGCAAAAATCACATGTGGTGAGGTGATTCAGAACATTGTGTGAATGGCTAAATCAAGCCTGAGAATAGGGACATTACCCCCAAAATAAGGATATCCTGTGCAGGAGTAAAGCATGGCAGAAAATAGGAATGTTCCTCCAAAAATGTGGTGTCCTTATGTGTTAGTAGGATGGAGCTGCAGTGAGTTTAGCCTCAGTAGTCTGTATTATGAGCCGAGTGGAGGAGGGGCATTGACTACAACTCTGATCTGAGATATATAACAATAAGTATCCTGTTTTTTTGGCTTATTTATACTGGTTATTGCTTCTAGGTTCATAGGTTCATAGTTTAGTACTAAGCTAACTGCCCTTGCGGCCATTTTTAAGCCTAGCCAATTATCCCTTGTGAGACTCAAACCCTGTACCTTGTGTTTGTAAGGCAAACACCTTAGCCATTAAGCAATGCTCCCAACCCAAAACACATGGCATTTGTAAGATTCAAACCCCTACCTAACTGTGTTATAACACTTGAGAGAGACACATTCGCAGAGCACGCTATTTGCATTCCTAGCAATTTATATATAGCACTTTTTACTGCCTGCTGCATACTTACTGTATTTTATTGCTATTAACTAATCTGCACGGTTAAACTAAAATTGTCTATCTTACAGGGCCTGAGAAATAGTTTGTTTACTGTCACACTGTTTGTAAAGCTTTATAGATAGTTTCACTGTGCGAAAGGTATTTTCTGTACTTGTTAAGCACCTATTTGTTTGTTCTGATTTCCTGCCAAGGAGTGTATCAAATAACTGATTTGTTTGCAGTTAAAAGCATTTTGTAGAGTCTCCTTGCTCCTTTATCTGTTTAAAAGCTTTCATTTTGTGTCTCACTGCTGTGATAAACATTTCTGTGGTGTTTACTGTCTAAAAGAGTGTAGGCTACTAGCTTTAGTATTGTTCCCCACCCTCCCTGTTGGTGTTATAATTGGCGGCTTTGCAGTTGCCCGCCCTTACTGTAAATTTGATCTGGGACACTTCTCCCAGTCTAGGGTCATTAGCTCATTCTACCTAATAAAGAGAGAACAATTGAGAAGGCAAACCCACTTAGTTTCTTTCCATCTGTTCCTCCTTTCTCCCTTTCTTACATAAAAAAAAAATGCCTGAACCTCCTTGTGTTCTGACTGTGCTTCTCAAACATTTTGGAAATATAGAGTATATTTAGTGCATTTATTAAAACTGTATTTGCCTTAATACTGCTACAGCTCAAGTGCTCTAGGTTGCACTGCATCTGGATTGTTTTAGTGTGTTTTAGCTCCTTTTCTATATATATACTTTTCTGTATATGTAGACTAACTACTTATTCTACTGTATTACTGCCCCTTAAATCGTTTTTCAGTCAAGCACTTGCCTTGCTTCATTCAAAAAGTTTTAAATTCCTAATTGTATAGAGTTTTAATTGCATTTACTGTTTAGGGCCACACACTCAAGTGCGTTAGCCTTTTCTGTGTTTATTTACTGTATTATTGCATTGTTTAGCCTGTTATAACCAAAAAAAAAAAAAAAACAAACAAACAAATACTATCTTGTTTGCTCGTTTCCCACCTTTCGTAGCTAGTATAGTCCAGATCCCAGGTTTTGCTGGTTTCAGGACTTTATTTTCTGTGTTCAGAGCTATCCAGACCTTGCTGTGGTAGAGGGAAGTCCTAATGCTTACCAGTGGGAGTGGTGAGCATTGTACTGCCTAACACTAGAGGAGTAGTTTCCAGCTCTGAAATTGTAATTTTATTACCCAATGTGGGCTGATTTCTATCACTTTCAACTTTCTGGCTTAAAAACGCATGTGGTTGTGCATTTTCTGCATCGTGCAACACCTCGAGGCTACGGTTAAACTATTCCAGGTGCCAGAAAGTCTGCTCTTCAAATTTTCCCTTAGAACTAGCTGGTTTCTCTGTAGTAGCACTAAAATCTGAACCCCTGTGACTAACACTTGCTCTAGAACCTGCTGGAAATCACTAGGAAGCCTTAAACTGATACAAGCACTCAACTCTCCTTGTTAATAAGGAGAAATTAATCACAGGCACTAAACAGCCTATAATTGCAAAGTACCTTGCAAAGGTAAGGGAAAACAGCTCTTCTACTTTACAAAAAAAGCACCTAAATAGGCATAGCCAAGGGTCAGCTTCCGGTGATTTCTTCTGTCTACCTGGTGAATCTGGGCATACTGGGGCAATGCAGCAACTGCCTCATGTACACAGACAACCCTCTCCTCCTACCACCCAACACTGCAACCTGTGAGAGATGCACTTACATAGCCAAACTGGAAGCAAAGCTCTCTCCAGCCAAGATTGTGCTAGACAGTCAAGAGGAGAAGGTTAACACCTGCATTACACCTCAAGCAACACATAGCCCTTCAAAATTCACACCATCAACACCCACACATAGCAACACTAAACCCACATATGCGGAGGCCCTTAACATTAACCTGCCAAAGCAACAAGGACCTCCGAAGCTGAAATGCAAACAAACACCTGTCACAACCAAAGTGACACATAGCTCACAACACCAGTGTGCCATCCAA
The DNA here is from genome assembly GCF_019279795.1 of Protopterus annectens. Classification (NCBI taxonomy): domain Eukaryota; kingdom Metazoa; phylum Chordata; order Ceratodontiformes; family Protopteridae; genus Protopterus; species Protopterus annectens. The sequence continues at coordinate 698,867,340 of NC_056736.1, forward strand.
TAACAGTCCCTAAGGCAAGACAATGTACCCAACACTTTAGTCATAGGTGACTCTATAGTCAGGCACACTGATGTCCCACTCACCAGGCTGAGCAAGGAGAAAATTACAGTCAGCTGCCTGTCGGGTGCCAGGATCCACCACATAATGCATGCACTCAAGTCACTCCACAACAAGTACAAATATGACTCTGTCATTGTCCATGTTGGAGTGAATGACTTGAGATGTACCTCCCTGGACTACATGCTCTCGGACCATTTGGCCCAGGCAAGTATGACCCTAGCCCTGAGTAGCATCCTGCCTTCACCCAGAATGATACCACAGTATAAGAACAAAATGATTTACTTCAACAATTGGCTAAGCTTCTGGTGTCATTCAAAGGGGATCCAGTATCTGTCTGCCTGGGATGACTTGATTGACAAACCACGATGCTTTGCCAGAGATGGTTTGCATCTGTCACCCCTGGGATTCAGGTTACTGGCTAAAGCTCTTGCCACCCCTATAGTGCCTTTTTTAGGCAAGGTTCACAGGACAAAATCACCACCGTAACAGATACAAGCATGCAAAATCTGAAGGTAATGCTACTCAATGCTAGAAGTCTAAACCTCAAAATGCACTCTCTCAAGGCACTACTAAAAATGGAGAACATCGATATCTGTGTAGTAACTGAGACCTGGTTCAAGACTCCAGAGCGTACCCCTGCAATACCAGGCTACAACTCTTACCACACTTTTCAGCCACCAAACTAAGACCGAAACACTAAAGGTGGATGAGTGTCCATATTCACCAAGGATATTCACACCTCCAGGCTAGTTGCCCAACACAGTGCATCTGAAATTCTCCAGGTGCAACTAACACTGGGTAAGACTGCAATCCAAATTGTAGCTTGCTACAGACCCCCCAACATGCCCCAAGATTCTCACTACACCTTTCTAAACATACTAGAAAATATTAAGATACAACCAAACACACTAATACTGGGTGATTTCAACTACCCTGCTATTAACTGGGAAAACGACTCGGGTTCCAACACCTTTTCCCAACGGTTCTTGGAATTCATAAATTCCAATGCCCTGGATCAACTAATCCATTGTCCCACCAGGGGCTCCAATATTCTAGACCTGGTCATTACCAACATGGGAGAGAGATGCTCCACACCAGTGGTCACCCCCTCATTCGTCAGGTCTGACCATAAGCAAATCATCCTTGACATCCACATCCCACCCCCATCCCCCCAGTAAGGAAACCTCCGTAAAAAACTTCTCCAAAGCCAACGTCATGCTACTTAAGTTAGAAGTGACAAACTTCATGGCACCCATGCAGACAAGAGCTGAAAGTTTGACTGCTGAATCCTACACTAAGGCACTGTATGAGCACATCCACTTGTGCATAAATCGTGCCATCCCAAATAGAACCACAATGCTCTCCTTCAAAAAAAGGAAACCAATTTGGTGGTCCCCTGCCATAAACAAACTATACAACAGAAGGAAGAAACTGTTGCAAAAAAGAGGAAAATCCCAGGATGCAAAAAACTCCCTTACCAGCCTCAGTAAGAAGCTGACATCCCTCATAAAATCCTCCAAAGCTAGTTACGAAAATAAAATTGCCACAGATTCCAAAGACAACCACAAGGCATTCAATAACTATGTCAAGAATCTAAATGGCAATGCTCAGAACTGGTCTGAGCTACAACAGAATGGCATTAAATATACTGATCCCAAGGATATTGCCAATATTGTGGCAGATAGATTTAGTGCCAACTTCAACCCCCTCTCATCCCCTAAAGGGCCCATCTCAATACCAAAAAATTGCCAAATTCTGGTAACCATAGCCACACAGGTAGAAACTGCACTCTCCAAAGCTAAGAACATAGCATCCATGGGACCAGATGACATCCTGGGCTGTGGACTACATAAACTACAAAATGAACTGGCACCTCACCTAAGTGTCATGTTTAATCATAGCCTCACTTCAGGCTTCATGCCCACTGAGTGGTGCACAGCTACAGTTATCCCACTCCACAAAGGGGATCCAACTTGGATCCCGGGAACTACCGTCCTATGAGTCTGACAAGCCTGATCTGCAAGGGCATGGAGTGCATTATTATGGAACTTATAAACAAAAACATTGGCAACCTACAAACACTGGACCCCACCCAGTTTGGGTTTGTGAAGGGCCAATCTTGTCTCCTGAATCTGATTGACTTCTTTGAATCAATCTCCAGAGCTGGGGATGAGGGTAAGGTGGTCCACACAGCCTATCTGGAACTCGCCAAGGCCTTCAACACCATCCCCCACTCTGAAATCATAGATAAACTTACTAAGCTGGGCATAAATCCCTATGTCACTCGATGGGTTGCCAACTGGCTTACTGATAGAACCCAGACTGTAAAAGTAGCCGACTCCAAATCCAGCTCCAGACAAGTGAAAAATGGAGTACCTCAGGGTTCAGTCCTGGGACCGCTCTTGTTTGGTATCTACTTCTCTGAAGTACAAGCCAACACTAAGGGACTCTGGCTAACAAAGTTCACAGATGACTGCAAACTGGGAGCCATTATTGAATCCACAAATGATGTGGATATTCTACAAAAGGGAAACAGATGCTTGGTGCCAGAGCCATGGGCTCAAGCTTAATGCCAAGCAATATATAGTTATCCCCTTTGGGAAAAACCATGTACCCATGAATTACCACATAGGTGGCAGTACACTAAACACTGAAAGTGTGATGAGAGACTTAGGGACACAGGTGGACAGTGGTCTCACCTTCGATAACCACATCACCACAACAGTCAGGAAATCCTTCTATGTGGCACACCTCATCACTAAGGGCTTTTCATCCAGAGAAAAGGAGGTCATTGCCCCACATTAGACCCATTATAGAGTACAACACCCCATTTGGTATGTACCTCACAAGACATCTGCAAGAGGTGGACATGCCACAGAAATACCTCACTAAAAGGATCACAGGCCTAAAGCAGATGCCCTATGCTGACTGTCTAAAAAAACTCCAGCTATACTCTTTGGCATATCATCTACTCAGAGACAATCTCTGCTTAACATACAAGGCCATGTCAAACCCTGAGCTGTTGGACATGCTCCACTTAAAAAAAATCCCAATCCCTCAGAGCCACACGCTCCAGGGATCTAAACCTTGTCATCACAATGAACAAAATATGCTGGATGGATAGGTTCCTGACCCAGAGACTCCCCATACTCTGGAATAGACTGCCCGTACATGTCAAGCAAAGCACCTCCTAGGCCCTCTTCAAAAGGAACCTTGACGATTGGATGGGAGACAGGAAATTCACCCCGGGGATCACGTCAATCGCCATGCTAGACAGGGGTCCAGGGAAGTAAATATTGTGGGAAGAAATACCCAGCGAATTGTTTGGCTAGGCTTGTATAGTCCCTAGGGTTGATAGCCTAGTACCAACCTATGAACCTATGAGCCTATAAGATTATTAACATATTGTCAATAAGGAGTGGTTTTTTTCATATTCATGAAGTAGTTTGTGCACTTATTGAGATAAACAACATCTATTAAGTCTTTAAAAAGTTAACTTACTCAACATATTAGTCATAGGAGACTCCATTGTGCGACACACATATGTGCCTTTCACCAAGCTGGATAAGGAGAAAGTCACGATTAGTTGTCTCTCAGGTGCCAGAATGCACCATATCACACATGCACTCAAGTCTGTCAACAACAGGTACTGTTATAACTGTCATAGTCCATGTTGGTGTGAATGGCTTGAGATGTACTTCCCTGAACTATATGAAGAGAGACATGATTGAACTCGCTAAACATGTATCCCAGGCGGGTATGTCTCTAGCATTAAGCAGCATTCTACCGTCACCCAGAATGATGCCTCAATACAAACAGAAAATGATTGACTTTAACAATTGGCTTAGTTTCTGTATTATTCCAGGGAGATCCAGTACCTGACAGCCTGGGACGATATGATCGACAGACCATGATGTTTTGCCAGAGATGGCCTGCATCTGTCTCACTTGGGCTTCAGGCTTCTGGCAAAGGCTCCTGCCTCCCTCATAGTGCCTTTTTTAGAAAAGATGATGAGGTTAGAACTACCAACATAAAAATGTCAACAAATTAAAGGTCATGCTGCTCAATGCTAGGAGTCTAAATATGAAACTGCACTCATTGCAAGCATTCTTAATCCTGGAAAATGCTGATATCTGCCCAGTCACAGAAACCTGGTTCAAAGCTGCAGAGAGCACCCGAATTTTACCTAGTTACTCATTCTATCATACATTCAGACCCCAAACTGTGGGTAATAAAGCCAAAGGAGCTGGAGTTTCAATATATATTAAAGACATATGCAACTCCAGGCTGGTCAAACAATATGACACACAGGAGACACTCCAGGTGCAGTTAACCATTTACAAGACCCCTGTACAAATCATAGTTAGCTACCAGCCCCGAAATCTGAAGCTACCAGCCCCGAAATCTGACCAATCTGCCTATCTGGACTTCTTCATGTCTATCAAGATTCAACCCTTTACCCCCATCCTGGGTGACATTAATTACCCAAACATAGACTGGAAGAACTACTCATGCCAGAACACAAATGCCCAGCGATTCCTAAATTTTGTCAATGCAAATGCTTTGAAACAGCTTGTTGATACCCCCACAAGAGGTAATAATATTTTGGACTTGCTATTAACCAACATGAGTAACCACTGCAGCATCCCTGCACTATCATCCTCCCTGGTAAGATCCGACCATAAAGTGGTCACTTTTGAAGTTATCATCTCCCCTGACCCCCCTCTAGCTAGGGTCAAACAAAAAAACTTCTCCAAAGCTGATTTCGGTATAAACAGCTTCACAGCCCCCTCCCCCTCTCTAGGAACTGGCACCAGTATCCAAAACTATACCAAAGCACTATAAGAACATTTATATAGATGCATAGAATTAAGAGTACCTGACAGGGCTAAATCATCCCCCACAACGAAGAGTAAACCTGTCTGGTGGACATCTGCAATAAGTTAACTCTATAACAAAAGAAAAAAATTGTTGTCCAGTCAAAATAGGGGAAGCCACCTCAAGCATTAGACCCATATCAAGCGGAGTACCCCAGGGTTCGGTCTTGGGCACTCTGTTATTTGGGATATACTTTTCTGTAGTGCAGACCAAAACAAGTGGGGTATGTCTGACCAAGTTTGCAGATGACTGCAAGCTGGGCACTGTCATCAAGTCCCTAGTGACGTGGACATCCTCCAATAGGATCTCACCCTAACAAATGACTGGTGCCAGAAACATGGCCTCAGGCTGAATACCAAAAAATGCATCATCATCCACTTTGGGGAGAGTGATGTCCCCACAAATTATCACATTAATAACAATGTCCTAAGCACACAATCAGTTGTGAGGGATTTGGGCACCCAGATTGATTGCAACCTGACTTTTGACCACCATGTTGCTTCCATTATATGGAAAGATTTCTACATGGCCCACCTCATAAGTAAGGGTATCTCATCCAGGGACAAGGAGGTCATAATATCCCTATATTCCTACCTTATAAGGCCCATTATTGAGTATAATGCCCCATTTGGCATGTACCTTACAAAGCACATGAAGCAGATGGAGAGACCACAGAAGTTCCTCACCAGGAGAATCCAGGGCCTCAAAAGTCTACCATAGACAGATAGGCTAAAAGCCCTAGGCTTCTACTCAGTTTCATACAGACTCCTCAGAGGTGACCTCTGTTTGGCATACAAGGCGATCTTGGACCCTGCCTTGATGAGACTGCTGCATATCTGCAAGTCAAGCTCCACTCGAGTAACCCACATGCGTGGCATAAACCTGGTCTGTGACATCAATAACACTTGTTGGCATGACAGATTTGTATCCCAGAGACTCCCCCATCTCTGTAATAGACTCCGTCTCTATGTCAAGCAGAGTACCTCTTTACTCTTTTTTAAGCACAACCTGGATAACTGGATGGGAAATAGAAAATACATCCCTGGGATTCCACCTGTGTCCCTGCTGGACAGGGGCATTGGGTGCTGATTTGTCTAAACATAGGCTAAACTCTTGGCTGGGCTTATAAGGGCCTCAGGGTCAATAGCCTAGTAACTTCAAATGATCCTATGATCCTATGATCATGCATGATCTATGTATCCTATCTAAAATAAAAATCAGAGAAATGTGTTCTGCTAGAGAAAACAGTTTTACTTTTTTCAAAAGGACAATACACTGTTACGATCTAACTCTGAGGATTTTTCATGTAGTTTTATGGTTCAGCATTACATCTCCACACAACAGAATTTGTCACTTTATTCTTTCAAAATCTGCATTTGGGGTCACATAGCTTTCTATAATAGTACACACCATGATATAAAATGTTGACTATATAAGGGTTCATGTTATGGAACCCACTTGCACCCTCTCTTTTCCTGGTCACATGATTCAAAGCTTGATTCCTGTTTTTTGTGGTAATGTCCAGTACTCTAACAAGTGCTCATCTGGCCATCAGATTACTAGCCAAGGCCTGCACTGTACTACCCCAACTGTCTCTGACTTGTTGACAGATGTTAAAAGTATCAGAATTTCAGCTGTCTAGTCAGCTGTGAAAGAGAAAAATATTGTCTATTTCAAATAAATAGTGATAGTTAAGGGCTCCTTTTTGGCTGCAAATGCAAGTTGGAGAATCATCATAGGGACAGATGCAGAGAGAGAGCAGGTCTAGGCTAGAATCTCATCTAAGTAAATCCAGAGTACAGCTCACTTTTGATCCAGCAGGTTTGGGACTTGTCCTCTTCTAGTGAGGGTCTGAGCCCAATTCATTCATTTGTGTCTGTCTAGGACACTGAAATTAAGAAGGATGTGTCCTTTGATCTTGCTCTGGGGGATGGATCCATTAGTTCTTACATAATCTGTCCTCACAAGGTTCACTGAAGTTTAGGAAAGGTGCTGTTCTTTGTATCACTTTTTTGCTTAACACCTTGTATTGAGGTAACAGAGTGAAGAACATTTTTTTCTTTTTTTGGGAGAGAAATGAGAGTGTGGTACTTTTTTTCTCAATATGAACTTTCCCCAGGATTCAGCAAGCTCTGCACAGCATGCAGGAATAGTGCAGGAGCTGCTGGAGGTAATATGGCCGCTGTGCAATCCAGGAATAAGCTCCCAGGATGTTCACAAGCGCTCCTGCACTATTCCTGCATGGGCACAGCTCCTGTATGCAAATTACCCAATTTGAAGGTGAAAACCATGCAAATGAGGTGAATTTGTGATCCAGGAATCTGGCAGCCAGCCATGCAGGACTAGTGTAGTCTGCAGAAATGTTCTTGGTTAGTGACCGAGTACATTTCTACAAACTACAAAACGTAGCCATGACAGCTCCAAATAAAGTGTGTATATGATGTGGTAACCATGCCAATGGCCAAATATATGGCCATTAGCATGGAAAATATTTGCAAGAAAAAAATAAATAAATAACTTATTTTTTTTAGCTGATTTCGGCCGTTTAAGCATAGGGCAGCAGTGTGCAAATGGGATTGGGCTGAAAAAAAAAAAAAACTTGAAATAAACATTTTATCCAAAATCACAATTTTGCCATTATACTGAATGGCAGGCAGTAGGCAACATGGACAGTGAATAGTGATTGATAAGGGGGAAGGCTCAGTGTGGAACTTGTAACTAGGCATTAGCAGGCAATCCTATGCAAATGAGGGGAATGATACTGCATCCCAGATCCCCCCTCATGGCTAGCCTGTACCGAACCGTGTTGGTGCAGAAAGACCATGGTGCAAGCCTAAGAGGTGGCTGACATCATAGAGGGGTGTGTCAGGCATACTGTAAGCTTATTGGAGCCTTGTGGCTCAGCTTTGCCCTTAGCTTAGCAGAGCTAAGCAAAGGGGTGTGCCTGAGGCTGCCTAGCACTGTTTACATTGCCTAAGAGGGTGTGTGCGCCATGCACCGTGTTTTAAAGGGAAAAAAAAGTAAACTTGGAAATAGCAGCTCCGTGCACATCTGAGCACTGTGTTTGTGCGGCACATCTTGGGGCTTAAACAGGAAGGCAATAGGAAGGGAAAACAGCAGTAGGAAGGTAATCAAGGAGAACTAGCATAGCTGGCAGGTGAAATGTATCAGAATCAGCCATTTACACAGACAGCAGACCAGCCCAGCACATCACTATAAACTATGCAAACACCTTTCCCTCTGTTTTTTCCCACACACTCTACACCACCAGTGTACACAAGCAGGGAAATTTTACCAAACAAAAGCAAAAAAATGATAGGGGCTGCAGCAGCTATCATAAATCAACATGTGGAAGAGGCTGAGGGTGGTGAGGATGAGAATGCTGACGACCAACCCACAGTGAGTAGGAGAACAGTGTACAGACCCAGGGTAACCTACCAGGGGCTACACAAGCTGGAGATAGTGGCACTCTATAGGGTGGACAGGAACCTCCTACAGCAAATTGTTGAGCTGTGCCGGCCACACCTCACACACATAACCAAGAGAGGGGAACTCATCCCAGTGGATACCAGGTATGTGTAGGCCTAAGAATACTAGCCACAGGTACCTTCCAAAGGCAACTGGGGATATCATGGGGATCTCACAGGCATCAGCATACAGGGTACTCCACCAGTTCCTGGATGCCATGTCAGCACATGCCGGTAAGCCCATATATTTCCACAACACCTGTGAGGCGTTGGCCAGCAATATGCTTCTCTTCCACCAAATAGCAGAATACCCTGAGGTAGTGGGTGCTATAGACTGCATGCACATATGCATCAAAGCACCACCCAGTGAGCGGGGTAGGGTCTACATCAATCACAAGGGCTTCCTCTCCATCAACTGCCAGGTCATGTGCGATACCCAGAACATTATAATGAATGTGTGTGCTGGCTGCCCTGGAAGCTATCATGACTCCCACATCTGGCATCTGACGCAGCTGTACCAGAGATTTGCCAATGGGGACATCCCTTACGGTCACCTACATACGGGGGATGCTGGTTACACACGGGAGCCATGGCTGATGGCACCTATCAGAAATGCACACACACCCAAACAAGAACTCCATAATGAGGTATACACACAGACCAGAATCATAATAGAGCATGTGTTTGGGATTCTCAAGTCACGGTTCCGGTGCCTGGACACATCCGGTGGAGCCTTGCATCACTCACCAGCTACATGTACCCAAATTGTCATTGCATGTGCCATGTTACACAGTATGATCCTGCAGAGACAGCTGCAGCAGGAACAGCACGGGGCAGGGCCACACAGCCCCACACCATTGCCAAGGCCTGTGCAGGCACATAGTGACTCAGAGGAGGAGCAACCTGAGCCTGCCTCAGTAGGCAGAAGGATTCATGCCCAGTATGCCCAGGCCATGGCAAAGAGGCAGCACATAGCACATACACTGACACAGTAGGAACCAGGGAATGACACCTCTCTCTGACTTGTACATACAGTAAAAGGGATGCCAAACATGACACTACCTGTGCTTAACCATATATATGGAGTGTACTATGTGCATCTGACATAGTCAGCCCTCCAGCACCATCCTCAATACTAGCACAGCCACAAGGTAAGTCACTCTTCCTATCAATTGCCGAATGGAGTAGTATGTGTTTTTACTTGTATCTATGGTATGGATGTGAACATGCAGGGGAATCGGGTGGCTGAATAGAATGCCAGCAGATAGTAGACACCTATAGTGGCAGCATGATATCTGTAACAAATACTGGTGTCACCATAGTAGCCAGTACTAGACAAGGTGACAAAACTCACTGCAGGAAATGTGCTGGGCCACATGTGAGTCCATAGGACACACGCGCATGCCAGTCAGGGAGGCTCACGTACCCAACAACCATCTCAGCCAGCAGGACTGGTGTAGACAAACACAAACAAAGGCTGTGCTAAGGTCACTGAGTGATGGCTATGGAGAACATCCCTCCTCAGACCTACACAGACAGACTACAACAGGTCAGGCAGTGGGATGTTATTTCTGAAGGGTAAGAAGTCAGAAACTGAAATGTAGGTCAATCAAACCTAAGACCTGTATTACACTGTTATGCCTCTAATCAGCATGGTAGGTCAGAGTACAGAATGAAATGGAGTACCTGACATACCAATACAGTCATAGCAAATGTGTGCAAGTGTCAGGTGTGCCCCCCCAAATCCTATGTAGAAATGTAGTAACAGTCAGGCCCCCCCCAATCCTATGTAGAAATGTAGTAACAGTCAGGTGTACCCCCAATCCTATGTAGAAATTTAGTAACAGTCAGGTGCGCCCCCCCAATCCTATGTAGAAATGTAGTAACAGTCAGGTGTGCCCCCCCCAATCCTATGTAGAAATGTAGTAAGAGTCCTGTGTGCCACCCCCCCCCCAGACCTATATAGAAATGTAGTAACATGTATGTGTAGGTATAATAACTGTGGAGCACAGATTACCTGAGCAGGCCATGGTAGCAGGATAAATTGTAGCATGTGCACAATAGGCAGGGCTGTGTGTGTTAGGTTGGTGTGTGTTGTATATTGTGTGAGAGTGGTCAGTATGTATGTATGCATGGTGAGGTTTGTCCTGGTGGCCAATGGCCAGTACTGCCAATGACAGGGCCAAGTTCTCACAACTGCAATGCCAAAAACAATGCTTCACAGCAAGACACATTCCAGCAGTAAGCCACAGTAATTGTTTGGATGTAATATCTGTCACCATCTGAAAGATGGACATGGCATGAATGTGGGCCCAGACATACAAGCAGTACACAGTGGGAAGTACCCCTGTCAGACAGTGTATAATATGTTACTGTGAAATGGACACACCTTTGGAATTGTACATACAGGTTTGCAGCACATTATCAGGGTTTATAGTATGGAATACCATTGTCATCTGGCCAAACACTGGCAGACCACAAAGGTCACAGGTATGAAGTACTGAGAAACTGCTGATGTCCCTGCACAGACCAGCATAAGTGGAATGCCCCACATATATCTGTGAGTCAGATGCAAGTAGCATCTATAGCACCCAGCTCACCCCACCATCACCCACAGGTACCTCTCCGGTCTTACCCCTGCTGCTGGGAATGGGTACAATATGACCCCCACCTCTGTATGGCAATAGATAAAGAATGCAGCATGCAGAGCAGGTGTCCCACGCAGGTGTGTCCCTAGCTGTAAGCAGCACCCTGCTAGTATCCACACCACTGGATCAATAATGACAGAAAGTATTGTCATGAACACCTTGCCCACCTACCCTGTCACCCCAGGGGAATATAGTGTATTGCAGCCTGGGACTGTTGGAGTGACAGAATGCACTGGCCTGCTACAGCTGGCCTGCATCACTACCAAATCCCCTACAGTCCTCTGCCGAAGGCCTGTGTCTCACCCATACTGCTAATGTATGTTATGTCATGGACTCCCAAATAACAACATAACATAGTCCACAAAACCCAAATGCAAAGCCATGTAGACAAATCTCAGTAACATGTCCACCATGTCCTACTGCATGAACTGTGGAGCAACAATAGATTACTGCTGGGATGAAGTGATAACTATAGGGAACTTATCAGATAATAGCAGAGACACATGGGATATATCCAAATTATCCTTATGAACATCAGGTGTTTCAGCTAATTGGCAATTCTGAATGCCCATGACTTGTTTCGTCATTTTACAGGAAAATTTCAGGCCAATAAAACCAAACCCCACATGCTGAGAATATCCATATTTCGGCCTTGTTATAACGTCATCAGCACAACGCACAGTGTTTTAAAACGAAACACGTGTCTCCGATATGATAGGTTTGGGAGGTCACTCAGTGGAAGTGCCAGCTTTGCTGGAGTTTTCATTTTGTTTTAACTGATTGGTGTTTCAGTAACCTTCTAACCCATTGTTTTAGTTTGTTGTTCGCGGAACTTATCAGATAATGTTTGCATAATGTTTGGAAGAGGATAGAATAATGGGGGGGAGCATGAGCGGCATGGAGTGTGTGAAGTCCGAAACTTCAGCCATGTGCACATACTATCCCTGACTGCAAACACAAGAGTGGGTGGCTACAAACCTGCTCGTAAACCACAATGTGAAGGGGTAATGTCTAGAATTATGACCCCTGCCTCTGGGTAACCTTTGTGAATCTTTACAGCTGTGAGGTATGGCCACAGCAGGATATGGCCATACTGTCACGTCGATGGATGTACAAGCATGGGATCTTCAGCCACCACTGTACTAAGGTGCTGAACCATTTACACAGACCCAGCAGCAAGTGTCTGCAGCTTCCCCTCCAGAATGGCATGATTGTGCAAGAATATGTAGACTGCTGACCACAATACTGGAGACAGCTGCATTCACCCTGTGTTCCCCGGGACACTGCAAGCAAATATGTATACCTGACAGTACTTCATGACATAAAGCATCACATTGTAAAACAGTACATATGTCTGAATATCTCTGCTAACACCAAGACCATGTAGCAGAAGCAGCACAGACACAATTACCTACCGTAACCCACTATCCTTTGGCCACTTTGACCCCATATTGTCAACCGCTCTACAGATATCCCACAGAAACAGGTTTCTAGCTGTAGGTGTAGAATACAAAAGTCTGCACTGGAGTACAATCTACCTGGAATGGATTCACACATTCAATACAGAAGGTCATACTGGGCATGCTCCCACACTTAATCTGACAATCGCAGATGTTAGTGCATGCACTCCTCAGTACACACCAGTCATGCTTTGCACACACATTGGATAGGAATACATGCATATATCCAAGAACAACACACTATAATGGGCCAAAAATACACATACATAGATGTGTGGAAGAGAGTGACAGTGACAAAGAGCCTCCCATCATGAGGCCTGTCTCACCCAACACACATCCGATTGGCTAAAACCACATGATGTGCAAATGTCAATCACCATAGACATTTGGCTCTGGTATCCTATGGTGTCTGTGGTGCTTGTGCTAACTGTGTAACATGACTATACAAGTCAGTAGTCATCTAGCCGTTGTATACACGTACCTGTGAATATAAACCTGTGTGTGTCTGAATGTTGTGTGTCTGCCTCTAGATGAATGGGTTATAGCCCATACACAAACACTGCACTCCTCATTGTCCTACTATGGCAAGCCTGCTGATGTCTTCACCTTGAAATACACCTTTGGGGAAATAGTAGCCCAGTACTCTCCATGGTGTGTCCTATAACTGCGTAATACTGTAGTGTGATGTACTAGTTAGGTAGAAGTTCTAATTCCAGACGTGGCAACAGTGTGTGTCTGTCTGTGTAGGGATCATTGCTTTTTAGGCCAGTCACACTCACTACAATTTCAAATGCCCTACTTTGGCAGGGCTGCTGATGTCATCCATTTTGAAATACACCTTTGGGGAAGTAGTAGCCCAGTAATCTCCATTGCGCATCCTATAACTGCATAATGCTATAGTACGATGTTCAACTTAGGTAGGAGTACTAATCCCAGACGTGGCAACTGTGTGTGTTTGTCTGTGTAGGGATCAATGCCTTTTTAGGCCAGTCACACTCAGTAAAATTTCAAATGCCCTACTTTGGCAGAGTTGCTGATGTCATCCACTTTGAAATACACTGTTGGGAAACTAGTCACCCAGTAATCTCCATGGCAAGTGCTATAACTGTGTAATGTAGTGTAATATACTAGCTAGGTAGGAGTTCTATTCCTAGACATGGCAACTGTGAAACGCTGTGTGTAGGGAATCAATGTTTTTTGGCCATTCACAGTCACTATGCACACCTAAAAGTGGAGAACATCGATAACTGTGCAGTAACAAAGACCTGATCCAATGCTCCAGAGAGCACACCTGCAATACCAGGTACAGCTCTCACCACACCTGTTGGCCACCAAACCTGGACCAAAATAATAAAGGTGAATGAGTGTCCATATTCACCAAGGAAATTCACAACACCAGGCTACTTGCCCAACAGAATGTGTCTGAAATACCCCCGGTGCAACTAACAGTAGGTTATACTGCATTCCAAATTGTATAGCTTGCTACAGATCCCCCACCATGCCCCATGATACCCACTACAGGTTTTGAAACATACTGTGAAATATTATGATACAAGCAAACACCCTAATAGTGGGTGACTTACACTACCCTGCCATTAACTGGGAAAACTACTTGTATACCAACACTTGTGCCCAACGGTTCTTGGGAGTCATAATTCCCAATGCCCTGGATCAAGTAACCCATAGTCCCACCAGGGGCTCAAATATCCTAGACCTGGTCATTACCAACATGGGAAATCAATGCTCCACACCTATGGTCACCCCATCATTGGTGAGGTCTGCCCATGAGCTAATCACACTTAACATCAACATCCCTCCCCCACACCCCAATAAAGAAACCTCCATAATGCACATCTCCATAGCCAATGTCATGCTACACGTCAGACATGACTCATGTCATGACACCCATGCAGATGGGAACTGAAAGGACAACTACTGAATCATACGTGAAGGCACTGTACGAGCACATCCACTCATGCATGAATTGTGCCATCCAATATAGAAACAAGGCACTCCCCACCAAGAGAAGGAAACCAAATGTGGTGGCCCCCTGCCATAAACATACTGTACAACAAAAGGAGGAAACTGTTGCAGAAATGGGAGACTTTCCAGGATGCAAAATACTCCCTTACCAGCTACAGTAAGAAGCAGAGATCTCTCATAACATCCACCAAAGCTAGTTATGAACATAATATAGCCAAAGATGTCAAAGGCAACTGCAAGTCGTTCCATAGCTATGTGTGGAATCAAAATGGCAATGCTCAGAAATGCTCTGAGCTACAACAGGATGGTATTCAATATACGTCTCCCAGAGATATTGCCAATATCTTGGCAGATCGATTCAGTGCCAACTGCACCCCCCTCCCAACCCCCAAAGGGCCTGTCTCAACACGGAAAGATTGCCAGATGCTGGTAATAATGGCCACATAGGTAAAAACCATACTCTCCAGAGCTATGACAACAGCAGCCAAGGGGCCAGTCAACATCCCGGGCTGTGTACTACATGAGCTACAAACTAACCTGGCACCTCACCTAAGTGCCATGTCTAATCATAGCAACACCTCAGGCTTTGTGGCCATTGTGTGGTGCACAGCTACAGTTATCCCAGTCCACAAGGGGGGATGTACCTTGAATCCAGGGGACTACAGCCCCAGCACTATGATGTGCCTGATCTGCAAGACCATGGAATGTATTATCATGGAAATTAAAACAAAGACATTGGCAACCTGCAAACACTGGACCCTAACCAGGTTGGGTTTGTGAAGGACCGATCATGTCACCTCAACCTGACTGACAACTGTGAATCCATCTCCAGAGCTGTGGTTCACACAGCCTATCCGGACCTCGCCAAGGCCTTTGACACCATCCCTCAGTCTGGAATCATAGATAAATGTATCAAGCCGGCCATTAATCCCTATGTCACCCAATGGTCTGCCAACTGCTGTACTGACAGAACACACACTGTAAATGTAGGTGACACCAACCCAAGCCCCAGACAAGTGACAGTTGGAGTACCTTAGGGTTCAGACCTGGCACAATTTTTGTTTGGCATCTACTGCTTTGAAGTACAGTCCAGCAGTAAGGGACTCTGGCAAACAAAGGTTGCAGATGACTGCACACTGGGAGCCAATATAGAATCCGCACATGATGTGGATATTCTACGGAAGGGCCTTACAGAAAGACATGCTTGGTGCCTGAGCCATGGCCTCAAGATCAAGAATGCCAAGAAATATATAGTTATCCCCTTTGGGAAGGGACATGTACCTGGGAAGTGCCACATAGGTGACAGTACACTAAACACCTAAAGTGTGATAACAGACTTAGGGACACAGGTGGATAGTGGTCTCACCTTTGATAACCACATCACCACAACAGTCAGAAAACCAACCTATATGGCACACCTCCCACTAAGGGCCTTACATCCAGGAAAAGGAGGCCATTGTCCCACTGTAGTCATCTCTCATTAGACCAAGTACAGACTACAATGGCCCGTTACATATATACCTCACAAGACATCTGCAACAACTAGAGAGGCTGCAGATGTACCTCATGAAATGAATCACAGGCCTAAACCAGATGCCCTATGCTGACCATCTGAAAATCATCCAGCTATACTCAGCCATTTATTGTGTCCTCAGAGGTGATCTCTGCTTAACATACCACACCATGTCAAACCTACAGCTGTTGGACATGCTGCACTTAAAGAATTCTAATCCCTCACAGCTACAAGCTCCAGGAATCCAAATCTTGTCATCACAATGAACAATACATGCTGGAAGGATGTGTTCCTGACCCAGAGACTCCGCAGACTCTGGAATAGACTAGCCATACATGTCAAGCAGAGTGACTCTTTGGCCCTCTTCATAAAGAACCTGGACGATTGGATGGGAGATAGGAAATTGACCCCAGGGATCATGTCAGCTGCCCTGCTAGACAGGGGTCCAGGGTAGTAAATATTGTGGGAAGACATAGTCAGGGAATTGTCATGTCTAGGCATGTATAGGCCATATGAAACTATGAACTACACTTTCCATTGCCCAACCTTGGCAAGGTTGCTGATGTCATTCACTTTGATATACAACTTTGGGGAAGAAAAAGCCTAGTAATCTCCGTGGCATGTCTTATAACTGCATAATGCTGTAGTGTGATATACGAGTTAGGTAGAAGTTCTATTTTGAGACATAGCAAGTGTAAAAGTTTGTGTGTGTTTGTTTGTCTGTGTATGGAGCAATGCTTTTGAGGCCATTCACAGTCACTACAACCTCCATTGCCCTACTTTGGCAACCCTGCTGATATCATTCACTTTAAAATATACCTTTGAGGAAAGAATAGTGCAGTAATCTCTATGGCATTTCCTTTAACTGTGTAATGTTGTAGTGTGATATGCTAGTTAGGTAGAAGTTCTATTCCTAGACATGACAAGTGGTGAAGTTTGTGTGTGTGTTTCTTTGTCTGTGTAGGGAGAAATGCTTTTGAGGCCATTCACAGTCACTACAACCACCTTTGCCCTACTTTGGCAAGCCTGCTGATATCATTCACTTTGAAATACACTTTTGGGGAAAAAATAGCCCAGTAATCTCCGTGGTGCATCATATAACTGTGCAATGCTGTAGTGTGATATACTAGTTAAGTAGGAGTTATATTCCCAGACATAGCAAGTGTAAAAGTTTGCATGTGTGTTTGTGAAGGGAACAATGCTTTTGAGGCCATTCACAGTCACTACAACCTCCATTGCCCTACTTTGGCAAGCCTGCTGATGTCATTCACTTTGAAATACACCACTGGGGAAAAAATAGCCCAGTAATCTCTGTGGTGTGTCCTATAACTGTGTAATTCTGTAGTATGATATACTACTTAAGTAGGAGTTCTATTCCCAGACATGGCAAGTGTAAATATTTGCATGTGTGTTTGTTTGTGTAGGGAGCAATGCTTTTGAGGCCATTTACAGTCACTACAACCTCCATTGCCCTACTTTGGCAAGCCTGCTAATGCCATTCACTTTGAAATATACCTTTGGGGAAAGTATAGCCCAGTAATCTCTGTGGCACGTGCTATAACTGCTTAATGCTGTAGTGTGATGTATGAGTTAGGTAGGAGTTTTAATCCCAGGCATAGCAACTGTGCATGTTTATCATTCATATCCTGTGTGGAGGTAGCGGTGAGTTTGTAACAAATGGACTCGTTGTGGAGCGTTTTTTGCAAATTTCTTATATGGTGGGCCTATTATATGTCACAATGTAAACCTTACAAGGATAACAGATGTCAAACAGCAGAGAGGCTGGGGTGGACAATCCATACCCCTAAATGTGACATCAAGGCCTGGCGAGCAATATAGGCAACCCTTGTATTACCCAGAGAACACTCTCAACCCATGTCTCATACACAAACACACTCGGCTAGGCAACAACCACTATGTTGGTAGTTCCCTGCATATTGCCCACAGATAGTAACCATGGTGTGATTGCAGTGGACTACAGAGGGCATGGCACCCTGTCCCATACCTACAATAGGCACATAATTGCATACAGTGCTCCTTCACTATGTTCCCCACTGGACGCTTGCAACAACTGTAGAGCCAGTAAATGTAACCCCCAAAGGACATACCATGCCTTATACACATGCCTTGTATGAACATATGGCACTGATACCAATAAATACCTGTATCATGCTGTCAATGTAGGTGCAGGGTCAACCTGATGTCCATTGCCAGTTCTCACCACATGAGGCCAGGAATGGCACATCTGATGATAATCTGTGTACACAAAATGCCCCAGACACCTCAGATACAATTCCACATGTCACAGAACATGCATGTGGGATGTGTGCACATCCCAGACACTGTCCATGTCATGGACTATAGAACACAAACATGACAAGCATTGCACAGCACTGGCCACCCACAATAGTAACCCAGATGACTGGATGATGAATGCAATACCCACCTGTGTGGGCCAATCCATACACTACACCCCTGAGCCACAGAGCAGACCATTGTCATGTGGCCTGATGCCAAGGTATACCCTTTACCTAGCCTTGTACAGCCTTATGGCACAGTCTACCACTATGCACCTGTGAAGAAATGCACTCATACATGTCAGTACTGGCAACCTGTGTGTGTGTGTGTGTGTGTGTGTGTGTGTGTGTGTGTGTGTGTATAGTATAATGTTTTGGATGCCATTCACACTCACTACCCCTCCCATTGGCCTACTAAATACCCTTTGCCCATATATCATCCTAATAACCCCTGTGGTGCATGTGATACCTGCGTTTTACTGTATTGTGGCAAACTAGCTAGTTAGGAAGTCTAATCCTGACCCTACCAACTGTGATAATGTGTGTGAGTCCCTGAGAGAGTGTGGCTGTGTCGATCTTGACACCTGTTCATGTGGACAGGCACTTGTACTACACCTACTTTATTCCTCTTTTATCACTGTTGCAGATGTCACTCACCATTGAATATACCTTTGGACATCTTCCCAACATGTAATCTCTGTGGCGCATGCAATAACCACATAGACATGTGATAGCAATGCATAGTCAGGCAGCAGTTTAAAACCTCGTACTGGTAAGTGTGTGACACAAACATGCTTAGGTTTTACTCTCCCACCCCCTCCCTGTATTACTTTGTCTCTGTCTGTCTCTCTCACTCCCTCTCTGGTCAGTGTGGAGAAGTACACCTGCTTTGCTTAGGCAGCAGCTTGTGTTTTGTAAGGGATGTTCATGATCAGCTGATGGCCTGCCTCTGCACAAATTGCAGTCCCCCACTAGCTGACTGCATGTAGGATAGCTGTGGTAACATTCCCATAGCCAATTGCATAGAAACACACTCTCCTACAACTAGGAACATCATGTGGGTGTTGGCCCTTTTCATTCACTGTGAGCAAGACTTCATGTCGGTGCTTGGCAAACAGCATCACAGATGGTAGTGGGATATACCTCTAACAACGTACACTGTGGAGACAGGCCAACAAACAGGAGGGGGATGTTCCAGAAATGACTACAGAATGTAAGTGTTGCTCTTCTGCATTTGGAGTAATGTTGGTTTAACAGGGATTGTGTGGATATGGCTGGTCTACATGATTTAATACCTGTCATGACAGTGTTATGTGTTTGAGGAAAAGCCCACCTGTAGGGTTATCTGCAGACTGGCCAGTGTTTGGTGTCTTATGTGTCTTGTGTTACTCACAGTTCACCTATCTTAGAACTGCAGAAGCATAGTCTGAGGATTGCAGTCAGTACATGGTGACAGCCATGAGAGTTACTGACTTAATATCCCTGATAGGACATATGTTACAACAAACACTGTTACAACAGTAAATGTATGAGGGTATGACAGCAACATGCCAATATTGGCCCAGTGTTTGTGGCTCCACCCACACATCTGTCAACCTTTGTACATATGTCATTCAGTAAGAGGTGCATATGTTCTGTACACCACTATGCAGTAGGATGAATGTGTTAACAGATAGACGTCTGACACCGATAGGTATGCCATTACGACATGATGGCAGCCCTCACTGCCATGTACTATACAGACAGCAGTCTACAGTTAATTTCCACATGTCAGATACCATTATGTATTGACATCAAACCTGATAACAAGCCAATAGGATATCAGACTGCTAAACATCTTATGTATAGTAGGGGTTATTTCTGAGGACATAACCTGGGCATTTTGTGGTTGTGTGTACAGTAGTGGAGTCTGTGTACTTATGGTGATTGTCAACAGTATGTGTATTGTGAATATGTACCTTGGCCTGTGTACAGACTGTGGTAGATGTCATTGTTCTTGGTCCTGTTCTAGCTGAAGTTACATGCTGCTCCAGTGTATGGTACCCTATCGGCTCACATGTTTGTAGGGCCAAACACATAAGTATCCCATACCACAGACAGGCATTGGACCACATTGTGTCGTGACCCATTATATGTAGGGTTAGTGTGTGAGTGGCACATATGCGGATGGTGTCGATCAGACAGTCCATATAGTGTACTTGCGTACCATATGTGGCTGTGGCTGTGTTCACACTGGTTGTGGGTATGCACTTTCACACAGGTGTCTGTTACTCTATGCTATGACTTGCCCATAGAGCCTGCTATATTTGCAGGTACATGTGTATTCCCCCATATGAAATGTAGGCCAGTGTTGTGGCAGTTTGCCTGTAGTTCGCACAGTACTGTGTTACATGCCTAGCAGCTTAGTGTAATTAAAAACCACACTAATAAATCTGAACCAACTATGTAGACCAAAAAATGGTTCCAAATCACCAAGGGAGAATGGAATTATCCTTTATTGTTATTCCAACAACAGATAATAAGCGCTTTCATCTACTTCATCTGATGAAGTCTCATTTGGTAGACGAAAGCGCTTATCATCTGTTGTTGGAATAACAACAAAGGATAATTCCATTCTCCCTTGGTGATTTGGAACCATTTTTTGGTCAGCTTAGTGTAATTAGCCAGTGTGATGTTATGTCCAGATATTTGCAAGATGTACTTCTGACAAAGCTGTGGGATGCTGTACAGATGTATGGAACTCACTACTGGGCCATGTGACCTCTGCACCACCAGTTATTATGTGTCAGGACAGACAGGAGTGTGTGCATGCATAAACTGTGTGGGCATATGTAGTCCAGTATTTACGTGATATACCCATGTACATGACTGTTAACATCCACATTGTCAGGCCTGGTCCACATGTCTCATACTAAGGAGATCTGTGTCTACCTCTGGACTGACTAGAGTGTGCCAGACTGTCCACATATATTGGTCATATCTCTGCTGTAGTCCACAGGATCATTACTGTGCTCTCAGTGGTACTGTACTATGATGTCCTTAGGATGTCTGTCAGTAACTGACGGCATACGTCAATAGCAGATGTGACCTCCCACACAAAACATGTCTGTTAAGACAACCCCTGTTACAGTAGCAACAGTCAACATATATACCTGCTATACATACATGACATCCCCTTGCACTAAGTGGTTGAGATTATTGGTGCTGAGGTATGACTCCACTCCATTTTCTGGACATATGGTAAACATATATATATATATATATATATATATATATATATATATATATACACATATACACACACACACTCCATATATAACATATACATATCTACATATATATATGCATATATATATATATATATATATATATATATATATATATATATTTATTTATTTAAATTTGTTGACCGGGAGTGTCCGACTGGATGTGGGTCCATTTTCAACGGAGGCCCGGGGAGAAAAGCTCCACAGTAAAATAAACAGACAGTAGTTACATTGGATTACATAGTGATTAACAATTTAACATAGAAATTACTTACAACATATTTACAGATGAAGAACATAGTACATCAGTAGACAACTAGAATCTTTATCTGTGAAGTACATAACAGGCATTAACAAATGTAACAATGAGAAGTTCCTGCTGTATAATAAGTACTAGGCTTATGAGCATCTGAGCTTGCTATCATCAAGGTAGTTAGTGGAGGTGAAAGAAAGGTAGTAGTTGGATGGGGTGGATGATATTAGAGTGGGAGTTGCAAGGGCATAGCCAGCATGTTTTTAGGTGCGCTTTTAATAAAGTTTTGAAGTTGGTGCATGATGGTACGGAGGTAATTGTGGGTGGGAGTGAGTTCCATAATTTGGCTATGGCGCAAGAGAATAGTGCTTCACCAGCAGTGTTATTGGCTTTAGTGATCTGCAAGTGATTGGTGTTGCTGGATCTTAGTGGTCTGGTGGTGCGATAGGGTTGGACTAGATTCTGGAGGGATGGGACATTTAGTGGATGGTTTACTAGTTTGTGGGTGAGTGAGAGTTGATACCACTGAAGGAGGTGAGGGAGTTCAAGCCAGCCCAGTTCAGCAAGTGAGAGACAGTGGTGACTATGGTAGGATGCCCCTGTGGCGAATTTTGCGATTTTGTTGTAGCAGGTCTCTAGCTTGTTTAGATCACATTGCCTTAGGTTGGTATATACTGGAGAGGCATAAAGTAGGGTGGAGATAAGGTGGGAATTTGCTATTAAAATCTTTGGTGCTTTGGTGAGAAATTGTTTATTTCTGTATAATGCTCCTAGTTTTTTGTGGACTTTTTTATGGTCATGGATATGTGAATGTCAAATTTTAGTTTATTGTCTATTTCCACTCCTAGCAATTTGGTGTGTTCAGTTGGATATATAGTGGTGTTGTCTTTTGCTGTGATGTTAAAGTGAGAGTTGTTTTGAGTATGTTTGGTGGGTTGGAATATGAGTAGTTTAGTTTTGTTTGGGTTGAGTATTAATTGGGCATTGGATAACCATGTTTCAACAGAGGAAAAGGCTTCCTGTGTGACTTTTTGCAGTTTGGGTAGGGACTGGGCTGAGCAGATGATGGTAGAGTCATCTGCGTATTGGATGAGTGTGCCATGTTTGGTGGCAGAGGCTAGATTATTGGTGTAAACAGAGAAAAGTAGGGGTCCAAGGATGGATCCTTGGGGAACCCCTATGGAAACAGGTAGTTGGGGAGATATGTCATTCTGCCATACAACGGATTGTTGGCGGTCAGACAGGTAACTCTGAAACCAGTTGGTGACTGATTGTGAGAAGGATAGGTTATTGAGGACAGAGATAAGTTGTTTGTGTGGGACCATGTCAAATGCTTTAGATAGGTCTAGGAAAGTAGCAGAGGAGAGATAGCCATTGTTTTTACGCTGAAGGATAGTGTTTGTAAAGGAGAGTAAGGCAGTGGTGATGCTATGATTTGGTCGGAAACCATGCTGAGTACTGGAAAGGAGGTTGTTAGTAAGGAGGTAGTGTGAGACCTGAGTGTATGCATCTCTCTAGTATTTTGGAGAGTGGAGAGAGAATAGCTATGGAGCGGTAATTGGTTAGTTCTGCAGAGGGTCTGCCTTTGTGGAGGGGAATTATATGTGAGACTTTCCACAATGTGGGAACGTAACTTTCTGACAGAGATCGGTTAGTCAAGATGGATACTGGGTAGGCCAGAGCATCAGCTGCGATTTGTAGGTATTCACTTGGGAGGTTGTCTGCTGCTAATTTGGTGGGTTTAAGTTTAGTTAAGAGTTTTTTTATGTTGGAGGTAGGTACAGGAGAAAAGAGAAGGCAGTGGGGAGATTACTAGTTGAAGGTGTGGGTTGGAGGGGAGGGGGGTTGTGTTGTTTAGCTAGTGATAGTATGGTTTGGGTGAAGTGTGTGTTGAATGAGGTAGCAATATTTTCTGAGGAGTGAGGGATGTTAGGATTATGGGTACTGACTTTACCTGGGTGGAGGATGGAGTTTATTGAGGACCAGAATTGTTTGGGGCTGTGTTGTGAGGAGTATAGGGCAGACTGGTAGTATTGGAATTTGTCCCATGTTATTGGCTTTTTGACTCTATAGCGTAGTTCTAGGAATTTCTGTCTAGCTGCAAGGGTTTTGGTTTTGCGCCAGTGCTCCCAGGCTTTATCCCTGTTTTTCATTTCTGACTTAGTGGTTTTCTGTAGCCATGGGGAGGGTTGTGCTTTGGTTCTGGAAAATCTTATGGGGGCATGGTAATTAAGGATGTTCAGGAAGGTAGTATTAAAAGATTCAACTGCGTCATCTAGACTGAGGTAATTTAGAGCATGCCAGTTACATTCTTTGAGGGATGAGATGAATGTGAGTGGGTTAAAGTTTATTTTTACGTATTTGACGATAGATGACAGGTTTCGCTTGGTACAGGTATTTTTTGAGTAGGAATGTTGGGGAGTGATCACTGAGGCTATCTGATAAGCAGCCTGTTATATATGACTGGGGGTTCTTACTGACTAGTATCCAATCCAGGGTAGAGTGCTTGCTGGAGTTTTTATTTATCCTTGTTGGTGACTGGACTAGTTGGGTGAAGCCATGAAGGTGTACATGATGGGTTGGATTGTTGCCAGAACAGGATTGCCAGTCAATATTTAAATCACCTAAGATGATAGTTTCTTGGGGGAGATGGTGGCTAGACCAGCTGAGGAGGTTTTCTAGTGGAGGGATGTTTTGGCCAGGTGGGAAGTAGCATCCAATTATGTTGATGGTTTTGTTTGTTAATTTTGAGGTTGGTATATATTATTTCTTCATTGCCTATTTGTGGAGCTGATGATTTTAAGATCTGGATGTTTAGATGTTGTTTAAATATTATAGCTACACCACCTCCTTTTGTTTAGCGGTCTACTCTTAGTATGCCGTAACCTGTAGGGAGTATTTGCTCACTGGTAATGTGAGGTTTTAGCCAGGTTTCTGTCAGGACGACTATATCTGGGGAGTATAAGTCTATGGTGGCATGGAGTTCATGGACTTTGTTGGATATACTTCTGATATTTAGGCTTAGTAGAAGGAAGTCACTTGGCTTTCTATTGGCTGTAATATGGGAGAAGTTGTGGTTTCTAGTCTGATTATGAGGATTGGGGTTGGAGATGGTAGGGCCAGGGTTGGGGTGGATGTCTCCACTTAGGGCTGGTTTTGATATGCATGAGATTATTAGTTTTCTCAGTTTTTGAATGTGTTTGTTTATAAGGGAAATTTTATGATTGCTCTCTGTGGGTAATAGGTATGGTGGGAGGGTTACTATGTTAAGTTGTAGGGATGCCTTACGTTTGAGTAATATAGTTGGTAGAATATGTGGGGGGTGCATAGGGATGGTTCTTGAGCTGGTAGGAGGGGAGTTGAGTATGGGTGAGACATGGGTGGTGGTGTGAGTAGTAGTACAGTGGTAGTGGTTGAGTGGGGGAATGATGGAGCTTTGGAAGGATGTAAGATATGCAAGAAGAGTGCATGCAGTGAGCAAAGGAAAGGTATGCTTATACATGTCAGTTGAGGAGGTGTGATAGTAGAGGGAATATGGAGGAGGTAGTGTTGGGTTAGCGCTGTGGTTGGCTATTGGAAAGATGGAAGGGGTTTGAGTGCAATAAAGGTGGGACCACTGGGGGCGGGAGGTAATAGGGGGCAGGGTGGGGAGCGGAGCGGGTAGAGACCCAGTTAGGTTCTTGTATGAGGGGCAGGAAACAATCGCAAAGCAAGACAAGTATGTGTATATATATATATATATATATATATATATATATATATATATATATATATATATATATATATATATATATATATATACACATATATGCATCTATATATGTCTACACATATACAGATATATAGATATATATGCACATATAGTTATCTACATATATATCGAAATAGATATATATGCACATATATGATGTACATATATATATATATATATATATATATATATATATATATACAGAGAAATCTATAAATGGCTATATATGTTGCACTATACAGATGTGTATAAATACATATATATGAATATATATGTGTATGTACATGTAGACATATATCTACATATGTGTATGTATATATCCATATCCTTGTCATGTGTAAACATTACTGTTGTGTATACCTTAAAACCAAAAGAAAGGAAGTAACAAACAAATTTATTCGAGTAAATGTAAGCGCTTTCGGATGCACAAAATGTGCAATCTTCATCAGACAAACACTTCAAATTAATCAAAGGTTTAAAAACCAGTACTTAGTGATGTCATCACTACATAATTAATTGTTAAAGCAACAACTCTCCCCTTCCCAGCATACATCCAATATAAAATAATATATTAAATACAATGTTAAAGGTCTTGTATAAAACATCTATCAAGTATACTAATACTAATATATAAAATAGCTGTATAAAAATACCAGTGCTGGGGCTGATACTGCCACAATGGGGAGCAGCTTGGTGTCCTTGCACATCCACGTTGACCGCCAGATGTTGGTGTTGTTGGCCTATGTCCACATGGCTGTTGAACCATTCCCACCACATGCTCCAGCATGGACAATCCACGGTTGATGAGGCCCACCATCTCACCCAACCGTCTATCCATGACCTCTGTATAATCACCTAGTACACCTGCAAGATCACGCATATTGTCACTTACAGATGAAAAAACAGCCCTCTGCATCTCAGACCCTGTCTGTTGTACCATTCCATACATGCCTGGGTCTCCATGACAGCCTGAAACATGCGTCTGGTGGGACCAGATGTGGCACTTCTGACAGGGGCACGATGACCACCGGCCCTCCCATGAGCAACCCGGTACATCTGCCTATGTGTTACCCTGCCGGACATCTGACTATGGCTGCTGTGTCCAGACACAGCAGCCATAGATACCACACAGTACTGTGCACTGCCACCAACCGCCAACTGTCCCTCTGCTATGGCCACTGATGATGGGGTATCTATAGGCACTGTGACTGTGTGCGGGGATGGGGTGGATAACTGGGGGATGTCAAACAATGGCACAGTTTCAGCCTCTAACAACCCCACCTGTGCCTCAACACACCTATCATCATTTTCAGTGTCTGTATGGACACCAACATCAGATTGCATGCAAGAGGGATGCTGAACCACCTCGCCATCTGTGAGAGGAAAACAAGAAATGCACTTTAAGACCTGTATGTCATTGCTTAACAGGACACACACACACACACACACACACACACACACACACACACACACACACACACACACACACACACACACACACACACACACACACACACACACACACACACACACACACACACACACACACACACACACACACACACACACACACACACACACACACCCTGACTTTCCACCATAATATCTACCTGTCTCTGAGCTTACAGACTGTCCCAAGTTTATTCATGTAAGTTCCCCATCCTGCATCACACTTGGAAACTTACACTTATTAATGACAATCATTAATGTATCACTCTTCTAATTGCCTAGACAAGTGACCACAAAATATGACCTGTTACTCCATTACCACTTTGACTTGATTGGAGTCAGTTTAACAAGGACTCACTGCTGTTATCCAATGTTCACCCTGGGTATGTCCGGACATCGTGAGCATGACCCCCATATGTTAGGGGCTACTATGGTCATGCAATAATGTCACACACTGGCATGTCATACATAACTATTGCTCAGTAGATGCAAGATCTGTTGCTCAATCAACTTATTATGTGGACAACAGTAATATTTGGATACACTCACTGGTGTTGTCTAGTAATTCCCTAATGAATCTGTAGTGCTGCATATGTGGGTAGTCTTTCACCTTTCTGCTGATTGCAATTTTAACAGTATACCTAATGTCTAGTTTCCCTCCCAATGCATGTTCCATGCTATAGACCTTATTATACTATCAGGTGTCCTGAGATTACTTATCAGACAAGTATTCCTGGTGTCTCATGTGTCAGTCCATTTCCATGTACTTCACGTTTCCAAAGGGAAGTAGTGACATATGAACAACCCCACAATCACACATGTGCATACATGGACACCCACACAAACACACACACACACATACACACACATTTCCTACATGCATCAACCCCCCTCCACTACACCATATTGCACTTACAGACAAAATAACCCCCCCCCACACACACACACACACACACACACACACACTTACAGGTGAGGTTGCATGAAGATATTACACACAGACCTCCCATTACCTATCTGTCAACATGCATAACATATGGTACTCAAAAGCATGTGGTGCATCTATAGTCAATCCATGCTAGCAACAGTATACATGTGTGTAGTGCATGGGCTGTGTTCATAGGTTCATAGGTTCATAGGTAGGTACTAGGCCATTGGCCCTAGACCCTATATAAGCCTAGCCAAAGGTACCCTGGCTTTCGCCACCCAAGAAAATTATTTTCCTGTGCCACTGTCGAGCAGAGCCAGAGAAGTGATCCCCAGGGTGAATTTCCTATCTCCCATCCAATCATCAAGATTTTTCTTGAACAGTGCTAATGAGGAGCTTTGTTTGATATAGATAGGTAGTTTGTTCCAGTGTATGGGAAGTCTCTGGGTCAGGAATCTATCCCTCTGTTATGTTCTGTTTATTGTGGTGATGAGGTTTAGGTCCCTAGAGCATGTAGCTCATAGGGATTGGGATTTCTTTAAGTGGAGCATGTCTAAAAGCTCTGGGTTTGACATAGCTTTGTGTGTTAGGCAGAGATCGCCTCTGAGTAGGTGATATGCAATGGAGTAAAGCTGCAGTTTTTTGAGACGGTCTGCATAGGGCATCTCTTTGAGGCCGGTAATCCTCTTTGTGAGGTATTTCTGTGGCCTTTCCAATTGTTGTAGATGTCTTGTGAGGTACATACCAAAAGTGGCATTGTACTCTATAATGGGTCTAATGAGTGACAAATAGAGGGGAACAATGACCTCTTTTTTCCTGGATGAGAAACCTTTTGTGATGAGGTGTGCCACATAGAAGGATTTCCTGACTACTGTGGCGATGTGATTATCAAAGGAGAGACTACTGTCCACCTGTCTCCCAAGGTCTCTTATCACACTTTCGGTGTTAAGTAGACTACCACCTATGTGGTAGTTCATGGGTACTGAGTTTTTACTAAAAGGAATGACAGTGCACTTTTTGGCATTGAGCTTGAGGCCATGGCTTTGAAGGCCTTGGCCTGGACAGCGACATATATTATCCTTTCTGATTACTGTATAAAATGATCTGCTTGAGAGTTGCATTAATAACTTAGTATGTATTTCATACACCTAACAGCTATATAACATGGCATGTACAACTGTAATAGTACACAAATAAAACTTTCTTATGTATGCAAACTTGTGTGTGGTGTCATATCCTCTGACTTCTCTGTGGGTATATGTTTCAAACAACAATTGTCTTTTGTATGGGTGACTCATACACTGTCCATTTGAAAAGGTGTCAACTGTAGGAATACTGGCTGTTCAATATGGTGTGCACCCTTTAAATATGTATCTTCCTATATATATCTGTCTGTGTGTATGTGTAGTTACATAAATATCTATATGTATGTATGTATATATATATATATATATATATATATATATATATGTGTGTGTGTGTGTGTGTGTGTGTGTGTGTGTGTGTGTGTGTGTGTGTGTATCTGCATATATGTGTGTGTGTGTGTGTGTGTGTGTGTGTGTATCTGTATCTTTGGAATGTTTATTGCTGCCACGTTCCCTATGGTAGCAAGACTGTACTGCATGAGATGTTATTGATACCATCCTGACATCATGCTGGTGGGATGGATTACAGTGGTCACCATGATGGTGTATCTGAAGGGTATGTTAGACTCCTGCTATATAACTAACATCCTGTCATTGCAAAATGTGTGCACATAGATGAACATAATGGTGGGACAAATGACCTACAGTAGGGGCATGTGTGAAACATCACCCTTATATAGTGCTACAACAGTGTATATACCAGTATTTCAATGGCAACTGTTACAGATCTACACTACGGCATATCATAATGCTGCGGTCCACAATCCTTACAACCTGCAATGTGGTTCCAACATGAGCAATGAGTGTGTAATATGGAATCATAGGTTAGGGCAGCAAATATGGGGAATACATAACTTCATAAACACTGGAAGCATATGTGTGCACACACTCCAGATAAAATATAGTGGAAGCAGCTGTTGAGGTACTGACTGCATGCATTTGTCATGGAAATGCACCTTTCAGCAAGTACACATCTCCAATGTCACACCAAGTATTGGTCTGCTGTTCAAGACATTTGGCCATCAAATGTACACACTTACCTGCAATAGAGGCAGCCATGGCTTGCACACATCTTACATGACATGGCGTGGGCCCCATACCCAACAGGTAGCACCCATGAGCTGGACATGTAGCCATACCTCACCACTGCATATGCCATGGCAAACAATGCAGACAGTCATGTATGTGTCAAGGATGTATGGGACAGGAATTATGTAGGAAATAAACAGATGGACATCCAAGACAGATGATGTCACATGTAGCAAACCAGTCATGCAGGATGCCTAGTAACATGCTACAACACTAAGGGGGTTGCAGGAATGTCTAGCAAGTATTGGCTGTGTAGTACCTGTGGCAGCAATTGCCTGGACTCTGCAAACGTGTGGCCTATGGGTTAGGATAATCAAATGTGACAGTTGTACCACAGGAAACATCAGCCAGGCCTTTCTACAGGTAGCATATGCATAGCAGAAGAAGTCCCCAAAAGGCATGCATTGCAATGTGTACTGGTGTACCAAGTCCATGTTAGAAACCTACAGACAGTATCACATACAATACAAGTGCTGCACAACCAACACCTCACCCCACCTCAGGCCCACCATCCCCATCTGTACCATGCCGGTGCCAGTGTGCACCTGTATGTTTGCCATTTATTAGCTGGGACTAGGCTTTTACACATGGTGTTCAGAGTTTGGGACACTACAAACTGACACACATGTGTAGGCCATAGTTGTCAAGCATCTGCAAAAAGGCTGAAGGTGGGGAGGGAGTGTCATCATGACACAACAGTGCACTGCAGCAGGGATCCAAAGGATGCTATGAATGGCTGTATCTGCACACAGTCAGGGTCAGGAACTGTGACAGATATAACCCTGACTACACAGCAATTGTGACAGCAGTGTGTGAACTCCAAGGGATATGCACATGAGTTGCCCTTGCAATCATGCAGAGTTGGGGACATGTATAGGGCAGACTGACCATATACTGGCAAATACAGATGGCCCATGCTAGTATACCCCTGCCAGCAATAGTGACTACTGTAGTACACATAACAGTAGGTGCAACAAACCATCATGATAAGGGCGTGCACACATATGCAACCACAAAGTGTATGCATCTCAATCAGCATCAGCACAACTAACACATTTGTTTGACGCTACATTTGATTGTACAGGACATATGTCACATATCAGGCTCATGTAATGTTAACATATGCAGTAATGTGGTCCCATGGCATATCAAGGAAAAGGGCATCATATCAAAAAGGGTGTGTACACTCCCCAAAGCCACGGTAAGGTTTGACGGTTGTCAGTGTAATAGTATTGTATTGGTCATACATGCACCGCTGATGATGACATCTGTAAATCAGACATCAGGCATTCACAAATTACATCTGTCCACATATCATCCTAGGTATGTGTCAGACAAACATATAGGGGCTGTGAGCAGCAGAGCAGACATAACTGACACAGTAATACACATTCAGCAATGATGTGTGCACCTGTGAGCTATGGTGCATAGTACATGGCAGGGTGCTGAACAGGTGCACAGCAATACTGTGTACATAGGTGCAGTGTTTTCCAGGGGAAGGGGCATCACCTACTCATGTACCAACTCTTGTGCTCAACGTTTTCTGGAATTCATAAATTCCAATGCCATGGATCAACTTATCCACACCCCCACCAGGGACAGTAATATCCTAGACCTGGTTATTACCAACATGGGCAACTGGTGCTCCACACCAGAGGTCAATTCCTCGTTGGTCAGATCCGACCATAAGCTAATCACCCTAGACATCCACATCCCTCCCTCAACCCCCATTAGGGAAACCACAGTAAAAAATTTCTCCAAAGCCAACTTCATGCTTCTTAAGACAGAAGTGACAA
>NC_056736.1:698904322-698924322 GCF_019279795.1 Protopterus annectens
ACAATCTGACCTTTTAATTACAACACTCTTATACAGGGTTTCCTAGACAGTTTTATTATGTAGCACAGTGTGGATGACAGTGATGAGTAATACCTTATTATTCAGAGCAACTGCAACACTTACAGTGCCATACAATACCAGAGCAAACTGTACCAGTCCAGGATTTCAATCTTTGATTTCTAGGCACAGTTTTCATATCTGACAGGCCTGTAGGGGGGAATGTTTGTTAGCACTACCTGAATGTTGCCACACATATTACCAGATTCCGCATTATTACTATGCACATACATCTCACTCTGTTACTGCACACACTCTGGTCACAGCTTCACAACATGGGGGTGGAGATGGGACATACTTGTCTTATTACCTTCATAACATTTTGGGGAGTTGCTAGAGTGACAGTTTTTTTCTTATAGATGTCTGACAATCAGTTGTATTATTTGCTGCCTAAACATCTGGGATCATCCCACTGATTTGCCAAAGGGACCGGCTGACAGGCAGTGGATATGAGCCACTTAACTGGATATTCTGGACATATCTGTACAGTTGTGGGGTATGATTCTACATACAGGTTGCTACCACTCCCAGGATTTGAACCATGTCTGTGTGTGCTAAAAATACAATTCACGTCTCAGTTGAGTGTGCTATTTGGATTATGTTGTCTAGTTTTTCACTGTTTTCTGTCTAAGTCTCTCTCAGTTGTACAATATGCCCTCTTGTGAATACAACAGTCAAATACAGACATTCCTACACATTTTATTTATGTAGCACAGTGTGGGTAACAGTGCTTAATACAACAGCACTATTAAGAGATTGCAACACTACATTACCATATGATACCAGAGTAAAGAGATGCATTCCAGCAGTTAGACCTTTATTGTCAGGCTGTTAACCTTTTATTTACATATAGCCTATATGAGACTCTTACTGCCATATTGTCTGGTGTATTCAGTACATGCCTTAAACAATACAGGTTTTATACTGGCAATTAACTTTCTACTACTTTTAGATTTATTTCTTATGACAGTACATACAAGAGTATTACTAACCTGCCTTGTGATGCAACCTCTGCAGTCTACAGGCATGGGCCTTCCGGTTCACAGCCCACTCATCTGCCGCTGTCAAAGACATAAGAGGAATATTTAGCCATACCTATCCATAATATACATGAGTTGGCAATTATTAAACAGGTAGTGGACTGATACTTACACATGGCTGGGACAACCCCCCCCCCCCGTCCTCCTAGCCTCTTGGATTCACTGACCCAAGAGCTCCCTCTTTCTCCACTTCAGGTCAACATAGTGATGCCTGACCTGCTCACCAGTTCTAGGTATGCCAGTGGCACTGGTGAGGTCACTGGCGAGAAGGTCCCCAGCTTCTGCTTTATATTGGGGACACTGGTACTGGCCTTGCAGCAGTCTCTGGTCATGGTCTTTAACAAGGAGTCCTGCCATGACTTTGGACTCCTGGATGTCCCAGCGCTGTGCCAGAAAGCTTACTCCCTCTCCCACACTGGTCATAGTGCCTACAGGAATAGAAAATAGGGCTGATTTCCCGCACTTTGCCATGATTGAATGGTTTTGAAAATGCTAAGCTATGAGCAAACCTACTTAACTAAGGTTGGCATTGCTTAAAGGGGGTATACCAATGGGCAAACTGATTTAGCTGGCCTACACATTGCTTACACCTATTAAGCAGGGCTGTGCAAAGCTTACCATTGCTTAATTTTTAATTTGCATACTATTTGCTGTTTGGCATTGATTTATTATTCATTACATGTTATGTATGTTTTTGGTATCCATGATTCATGTGTATGTACACTGTATGGCATCCTTGTGTTTATTAGGGGTTTTTAACACTTTATTACAATGCCACCTCACATCTAGACTTAATGCAGCACTCCAGTTCTCATATTTATGTTATGTAGTAGGTTATACAACATAAAACTGTATATAAATTCCTTTCACGTTAAGTTTAAGATTCCTATAGTGAGGATCTGTTTGGTGATACCTCAGTCTTGCACACTGCTATGATGGCTTACTGGTTAACTACTGTGACTATAGTGTACAGGGTCTTGGGCTCAAGTCCTGCAATGACTGTTTATTTTTTTGCTGGGCAGAACAGTGGCTGTTGCAATCAGAGTGATTAAGGCACTTTTAAGCAATTGTAAGCAGGTTTGTGTAATGGTAAGCAATGCTAACCTCCGGTTAAATATGCTTACAGAGAGTTAGCTTCTATATTGTTTAATCTGTGTGCGCATTGCATACCCTCACGCAAAGGAGCTTAAACCCACTTACTACTGCTTAAATCTGCTTACTCCCACTTACTACTGCTTAACAGTGCCAGTGCTTACTCCTGCTTACCTCCACACTAATTTAGACAGAAATGTAAAATGGTTCTTGGGAAGGTGGTGGATTTGGACACTCTATGGATTTATCATTCATTACACATTATGCCTCGATTTGTATCCCTGATTCATGTGTTCATATACTGTATGGGGCACTTGTGTTTATCTGTGGATTTTACATTACAATGACACCTCACATCTGCATTTAACGCAGTACTCCAGTTCACAAATATATGTTATTTAGTAGGTTATGCAACAAAAAATATTGTTCATAAAGTGATGTGACATGGAATGGACTGAGACTCGAACTGGGAATGACTACTTGCAAGGCAAATGCTCTGACCACTACACTATTGCAGTACTGCTTCATTTGTTTATATCTTGATATTTATTTTCTTGTGCCATTTAAGCTGCAGTATACATAGCTAAGCAATGGTCGAACCCGCACACCTACGGTTAAATTTTATCGGTTTGATAAAAAAAAATGAACTTGTTTATATTATTATATTTTAACTATTGCTCTTATAAACTTGGGAGGGGTTGCTGCGGGTATGCAACCCCCTATGAGTGGTCTCACTCATTGTTATTGCTAAACTGCAGTTCTTGATTGCAGGGGCATGTATATTGTGAGAGCTCTCCTCTCAGACACGCCCCCTGCACTCGTCCACACTTCGTGTCTGTTTAGGAGCTCAGGCAACGCCCCTTCATTAATATGCAAGGCACACTGCCATGCTGCTCCTAAATGGTTGCTTCCATGCAGGACTAAGTTAGTCCTGCACGGAAGATTAGTGAATCCGGGGGTTTGTTTTGTTGCTTATGAAGAATTACCAATGGTAGCAATCCATTTACTTTTCTGTCCAGTGGGAATTCATTTTTAAGAACTGTTGCTGATATGATTTTCCCTATGAATTATTGCAGTTTTTAGTCATGCAGTAAAGCTGTTCTGATAATAGTGCACTTCTTTTTTTTTTACTAATTTACTTTTCCCTTCTTACAATAGACATACATATTCTGTTCATCCAAAATTGTGTATTGGTCCCAACAAAACTGATTGAAGCTGACTCAGAATGTAACCTCATCTAGAGTACACTATTAAAATGATGTCAGTATATCTTTATGTAATATCACTACCCTACATTGTCTTCTGTACTGTTTGACTAAATGTTATTTGCTCAGTTCTGCGTGGGTGATCTGAAACCAGTAATGTCTACTTATTACAAATGGTTTTCTAATTTCTGGCAAATGTATAGCTTCTCGGAAGAATGCAATAATCTGTTAAGAAAAGCCCATAATCCTGACTCTATTATTCCACTGCTACCACAAATATACACATACTAACTACATAAAACAATAAACTATTGTATTCAATAGATATGTAAAAAAAAACAAGAATCTTGAATCATACAGTTGTACAAAAACATAGTAACTTATATTTGCTATACTGATCTGAAGAAGAAAGAGGAAAAAAATCAGGTTGAATGTAAAAGAGGAATAACATAGCATAGAGAGACAAGTAGTGGAAAGAATCCTAACATCATTTTATAAACTTCCACCCCCCACTACTCACCCCCACCCGTGTGCAACCCTACATATGTAGATTTTGTTTTCTACATTTCTTGAACATCAGTCACCCCTTAGGGTGCCCAAAGAGAAACTATAGTCATCTTTTTTTAATGTGTAAGATTTAGTTGCTTACTTGAACAACCCTTTAGAAAAGTTCATTTTGAACCTAAGCCAACTTTTTTTCTCTCTCCTCCTCGGCTTATCACTTTTAAATATTCTTTCTTTAAACTTGACTTTAAATCTACCACCTCTCCTCTTTTATTTTTCTTGCATCTACCCATTCTTACTTCTGTACATCCCCTTTATATCCGAGTTGCACACATGCAACTCATTGTAATATCTTAAGATCTGCTTGGTCAGTGAACGGATGACAGCCTCAGTGTCTGTCATCTTTATAAGCATTTAAATTTCAGATTTATCTAAACATTTCTGTATATATTGTATGCCTAGTTTTTTGTTTAAGTGCTCATGGTGTGAATATTAAATGTTCTTTTAAAATGTGTGTCTCTTGCTGTAGTTGTGGATATCATTTCTTGCACAGTCATTTAAATAAATATATTTTTTACTAAAAAGCATAAAATAAAAAGTAAATGAAATTATTGAGCATAAGTACCATTGCAACTATGCATAAACATTTCAAACATTTATCAATACTGTATGGGAATTTTATTTTTATATGCATTTAAAATTGTGTTTTACTCCTATACAGGACTTATTTAAACAATAATTTATAATTTTTAATGTCACAGCTTGTCAGTTGCAAAATTGAATCATGTTATTGTGTTGCTAGCGTTGAAAATTCCACACATCATGAGATGACTGGCAAGAGGTAACACAAGTGTGTATGGTTTCTTAATGCCTTTGATGTATTATTGACCGATTCTTCAACACAACATTCATTATGGTGTGATGTTTTCTTATGTTCCATAAATCCATTCCTCTGGGTTTTGCAGCTAACCTTTGAAACTAAGGTGAATTCACAGATAAGCCAAAGCAAGTGCACAAAGAGAAAAAATCAATTAGACAAAAAAAAAATGCACAGTAAATCAGTGCGATGTTGCTGTCTGCTGACACGTCAGTTTCACTGAGATAAAAGCACTGTTACTTCATAATGATTCAGAAATAGCTATCCTTAAATTAAGCAAAATAATCCAAAATGAGTTTTGTAGTATTCTGAATGCTGAGACTCTGACCATGATGTATTTTTCACAATGATAAGAAAAACAAAGTGATAAGGGACACATATGATGCTGTAGCAATACACTTCTTCTCTGTAGTGTATTTAAACTTGAAATCTACTCCTGTCTGTATGAAAGAAGTAGAAAGAAGCACTTGGATGGTAGGATTTAACAGCTAACCTTTCATTTATTGAACTCCTATGTAACCTACAGCACAGAAAAGGATGTGAGTTATTGTTTAATCTACACACTGCTAATAAACTGCTTTAGGTTCATAGGTTCATAGGTAGGTACTAGGCTATCGGCCCAAGGGCCTATGTAAGCCTAGCCAACAAGGTTCCTGGCTTATCCCACCCAAGAAAGTTATTTTCCTGTGCCACTGTCGAGCAGAGCCACAGAAGTGATCCCGGGGTGTATTTCCTTTTTCCCATCCACTCATCAAGATTTTTCTTGAACAGTGCTAATGAAGAACTTTGCTTGACATAGATGGGTAGCCTGTTCCAGAGTATGGGAAGTCTCTGGGACAGGAATCTATCCCTCTGGCATGTCATGTTTATTGTAGTGACAAGATTTAGGTCCCTAGAGCGTGTAGCTCAGAGGGTTTGGGATTTCTTTAGGAGTAGCATGTTCAACAGCTCTGGGTTTGACATAGTTTTATATGTTAGGCAGAGATCACCTCGGAGTAGGCGATATGCTATGGAGTAAAGTTGGAGTTTTTTGAGGTGGTCAGTGTAGAGCATTTGTTTGAGGCCAGTAATCCTCTTTGTGAGGTACTTCTGT
Source organism: Protopterus annectens (assembly GCF_019279795.1). NCBI lineage: Eukaryota > Metazoa > Chordata > Ceratodontiformes > Protopteridae > Protopterus > Protopterus annectens. Next base: position 698,910,191 of record NC_056736.1, read on the forward strand.
GGCCTTTCCAGCTGCTGCAGATGTCTTGAGAGTTACATTCCAAAAGGGGCATTGTACTCTATAATGGGTCTAATGAGTGTCAAGTAGAGGGGAACAATGACCTCTTTTTTCCTGGATGAGAACCCTTTTATGATGAGGTGTGCCACGTAGAAGGACTTCCTGACTACTGTGGCGATGTGACTATCAAAGGAGAGACTACTGTCCACCTGGGTCCCAAGGTCTCTTATCACACATTCGGTGTTAATTAGATTGCTGCCTATGTGGTAGTTCATGAGTACAGAGTTTTTATCAAAGGGGACGACACTGCACTTTTTGGTATTGAGCTTGAGGCCATGGCTCTGACACCAGGCATCTGTCTCAGTGAAGCCCTTCTGTAGGATGTCCACATCATTTGGGGACTTGACTATGGCTCCTAGTTTGCAGTCATCTGAACTTTAGCCAGAGGCCTTCTGTGTTAGCCTGTACTTCAGAGAAGTAGATACCAAACAGGAGAGGTCCCAGGACGGAACCCTGTGGTACTCCACTTGTCACTGCTTTGAGGTCAGATTTGGAGTCTGTAAATTTTACAGTGTGGGTTCTGTCAGTGAGCCATTTGGCAACCCATCTTGTGACGTAGGGATTTATACCTAGTTTAGTGAGTTTAGCTATAATTCCAGAACTGGGGATGATGTCGAAAGCCTTGGCAAGGATAAGATAGGCTGTGTGAAACAACTTACCCTCATCTACGGCTTTGGTGATTGCCTCAAAGAAGTCAATCAGGTTCAGGAGGCATGATCTGTAATGACTAGGTCTATGATATTGTTGCCCCTGGTGGGGGTATGGATAAGTTGATCCAGGGCATTGGAGTTTATGAATTCCAGAAAGCGTTGAGCTAAGGAGTTCGTAAATGAGTAGTTTTCCCAGTTAATGGTAGGGTAGTTGAAGTCGGCCATTATTAGGGTGTTTTGTTGAACCCTAATATTTTCCAGTACATCAAGAAAAGAGGAGTGGGAATCCTGGGGCATGGTGGGGGATCTGTAGCAAGCTACAATTTGGATTGCAGTTTTGCCCAGAGTTAGTTGCACTTGGATAACCTTGGATGCATTATGCTGAGCAACTAGCCTGGAGGTGTGGATATCCTTAATGAATATGGACACATCTCCGCCTTTGGTGTTTTGGTCCAGGTTACATGGCCGAAAAGTGTGGTATGAGTTATAAACTGGTAGTGCAGGGGTGCTCTCTGGAGCCTTGAACCAGTTCTCAGTCACTGCACAGATATCGATGTTCTCTATTTTAAGGAGTGCCTCGAGTGAGTGCATTTTGAGATATAGACTTCTAGCATTGAGTAGCAAAAACATTCTTGAACACAAAAAGATAATATGCACAGACTTTCTACATGCTCACACTTTTCTACTGAAAAAGTACTATAATAATGTAGTCATTTTGCAAACTGGTGTTTGCATTATAACCTCATACATACTGACATACATACGGAACATTTCAGTATGTATGAGGTTATAATGCAAACACCAGTTTGCAAAATGACTATGTTATTACAGTACTTTTTCAGTAGAAAAGTGTGAGCATGTTGTAGAAAGTCTGTGCATATTATCTTTTTCTGTTCAAGAATGTTTTTGCTATATTTCCCAGGGAGTAAAACACATGTGTATTACCAAAAAAAGACATAACATTCATACAGTACATCTTGAAAAAATTATGAGACATTAACACATTCCTTAAATCTGAATGTAATTAATTTCTAAAACAAATAATGTAAACTGTAAAAACCATTATATTAACAAAGCACGTGAGTGTGTGTGTGTGTGTGTGTGTGTGTGTGTGTGTGTGTGTGTGTGTGTGTGTGTGTGTGTATGAATGTCTGTGGGTGAGTGTGTGTGTGTGTGTGTGTGTGTGTGTGAATGTTCAGAGGTTAAGGCTAGGGTAAGGCCTTGGTAAGTGACATATTTACTGTTCTGCAGTTTTGGGGATGTGTATTGCAAGTTTCAAGTGCTGTTCTCATGAGTGGTGCACCTTTTTATGTTAATGGCTAGGTGTTTAACTGCCAAAACTTGGAAAACAAGGCTTCTCTAAATTTTCTTCATCTGTTTGATCTGTTATACATGACACAGTGGTCCAATAATGACATTTAACAAATCATATCATAGTGATAAAGAAATTTACTTAATACCAACAACAGTTTCAGTTCCTACTGGAAATTACATCATATTTAATCCCTTCTTCCCCTTTTTTATCCATAATCTTTTCCCACTTCCAAAAATTGTCACTTTCAAACTTAATCTTCTCCATTTAAATACACAGTTTGTAATCAACAAAACTTAAAAACAATTTACTCTGTTTACAGTTGATCAGCCTGTTTGTAATTAATTCCTCATCTGATTCCAACGATTTTTTCATCTTCTGTTAAGCTTTCTTCCTTCCTAATTTTGCACCCTGTTTTTTTAATTATCCCTCTTGCCCCCATACAAGTATTAATGTATTCCAGTTATTCCTCATTAGATTACTATTTCTTGCAACGTTATTCTTAACTTAACTTTCTTTATCTCCACCGTTATCACAGTGGTTTATATTTCGTTTTCCATTCCCTCGTAAGTACTTTTTGCACCACCAACAAAATCGGAGAGACTAAGGCCCTTACATGTGCAGATTGTTGAATATCTATCCAGCTTAAGAAGAAATCCATAGGTTTATAGGTGGCTACTAGGCTAATGGCACAAGAGCCTTTACAAGCCTAACCAATAATACCCAGGATATGACAGTATTATATCTTAATTCCCCAAATATGGGATGGGTTAATATAAGGGTAGTGGGTCTTTGTGTTGGAGCCCCGAGTCATTTTACAGACTGCCACTGTTCATAAAGGACATGGGTAGTACTCCTGGAGCAAATTTGCAGTTCCTCATCCATTTATCTAAATTCATTTTGAAGAGATTGAGGGACATGTTTTGTTTTACAAAGATGGGAAGTTTATTTTATAGATAAGGTAGCATTGGGGACACAAATCTGTCAACATAAAATCCTGTCCAATGAAGTCCATAATTAGAGTCTGGATTCCTTCTTTGAAATTGTTAAGCTTCTTGCACTGTAAAAAAAAATTTGCTCCTATGTTCTTCTGTTTCCACTGTTACACTCCCAGCACTCATCTTCTGCTTGGGGGAATATTTTTTGAATCCTACTCGGGGTATAAAAGTATTTATGCAGGCACATCCACCCAAAAATTCAAAATGTTCTTTTTTAGTAGCCTTTCTGGGGGGTATAAAATATCCCTCCATTTTTCCTCTGAGAGATCCTTTTGTAGCGACTGGCTACACTTCTGTTTACACCCTAGCATTACGGTACTACTCATTTCCCTCAACCCTAGATATGTGTTTGAAATTAACTTTTTAAGTCTTGCATTTTCAGTCTTTGTCTCCATTAAATATGCTATCTGTGGGTGTATCATATCCCTCAAATTTGATATATATTCCCGTTGTATCTTATTCTATGCAGTCCATTGACCCCCATTCTTTTATTGTTCCCAGAACCTTCACTTACTATTTCTACTCTTCCACATTTTCTCTAACAACCCCCAGAGTGAAGCATGTTGGTTCATACCTACCGGAACTAGCATCCTAATCCATGCCTTGGTATTGTGTTTCTTTATTATTTGTAAAATAATTTTCTTATATGCTTTCACTCTTCCTTTCACCCCCCCCCCCAATTCAGTAAGTTTGCAGAATTTCACAGCATCCCTCTCCCTATATGAATCTGTCATTCTGAGAAATACATCTTTCCATTCTGCTTTTTTAAACATCATCTTGAAGATGATACAATATTTTCATTTCTGCTGCCAGATAATACTCTTTCAAATTTGGAACTACAAGTCCCCCTAGATCTATTGGTTGTTGCATATAATCCTTTCTGATTCTGGCTTTTTCCCCATCCCAAATAAATTATTTTAGTTCTTTAATTGAAGTTACAATTTTTCCCCTGGGTCATAAAAAATACATGTCTCACAGAAATTATTAGGAGTGCTACAAACATTTTTATTGCTTGAATCTTACTGTCTCAGTACATGAAAACTAACTTCCATTTACTTATTAGGCCTATAATTTTTTTGTCTTACATCTGACCACATTTCTTTGGCTGCCTGCTTGATGTCTCCCTTCAGCTAGATTCTCAAAATATCTTATTGTACTATGTTTCCACAGATAGGGATTTTTTTTATCAAATCATGAGAGGGCATATAATTAGCAGCATAAAAATAAATGGTGCAAGAGAGGTCAGTTCAGTTGATATTTAATAATACAATGAAATAAAATAACATAGACAACAACTAAGCACTTTTACCTGTATATAAATCATGCTTCATCAAAGTCATAAAAATAGCATTAAGCATTGCTTTAAATACATACTGTCAATCGACTACAGCCAATCAAAAACAGAAAATAATTAAACAATAAAATTAATGGCCGGATTCACGAATGGACAAATTCTGTGCAGGAACAGTATAGCTGCTCCTGCACACAATATGGCCACCATGTGATCCAGGACAGGGACGTTTTGTGTGCATGAGTGGCCCTATACTGTTCCTGCACAGAGTTCCGTTCAGAATGCAAATCACCTCATTTGCTGGTGAAAAACATGCAAATGAGGTGATTTTCTGATCCAGCAAGCTGAACAGATTCCGTATAGGTACAGTGGCAGTGCAAAAATGTATTTGGCTAGTAGCCAAATACATTTTTGCATCTGACAAAATGGAGGCATGACAGCTCGTGAAAAGCATGTATTATGTAGAACAAACAAGTCAATGACCAAATATAAGGCCATTGGCATTAAAAGCCACAAAATTTTTGTAAAAATAAAACTTTTTTTTTTTTTGGTCGATCCCGGCCGTTTAAGCTAAGGGCAGCAGTGAGCAAACACGGGTGTGCTCAAAAAAAAAAAAAAAAAAAAAAAAAAGAAAAGAAAAGCAAAGAGAAAAACTGCCATTTAGCAGAAATATGCATTCTGCCATTATAGTCAATGGCAGGCAGAATGTAAACAAGACAAGGGAGCACTGGTTGCCAAGGGGAAAGGGTGTGCTTGGGAATTGTAACTGTGGACCTGCACACTGGGGTATGCAAATGAAGGGACCTATACTGAATCACAGATGTCTAACTACTGGAAGCCTGCACCTAATCATGCAGGTGCAGGAATAGGGAGCCATGTAGGCAAGACAAGAGGATGACTTCAGGAGGGGGTGTGTCATGCTTGGTGTAAACTTATTGGAGCTGTGCTGCCCGTGTTTGCTCTTAGCTAAGCAGAGCGAAGGAAAGGCGTATGTCTCACATTGTTGAGCACTGTTTTCCCTGCTTAAACATGTGTGCATGCCTCGCACTGGGTTTTAAACAACAAAAAAATAAAAAATAAAAACAGGAAATAGCTCAGTTCACATGTGAGAGGTGGGTATGCACAGCTCGCCTCGGGGCTTAAACGGCAAGATAATTGGAAGGGAAAACAGCAGTAGGAGGGCAAACAAGAAGAACTAGCAGAGCTGGCAGGTGAAATATATCAGAATTAGCCAATTACAGAGGCAGCAGCCCAGCCCACCACAGTACTATAAACTATGCAAACCCCTTTCACTCTGTTTTTTTCCCACAAACTCTACACCACCGGTGTACACAGATGGGGAAATTTTACCTGACTAGACTAACAAAATTATAGGGGCTGCTTTCGCTCTCATACATCAATATGTACAAGAGGCTGAGGGTGGTGAGGATGTGAATGCTGATGACCATCCCACAGTGAGGAGGAAGAGAAGAGTGTACAGACTCAGCGTAACCTACCAGGGCCTACATGAGCTGGAGATAGTGGAGCACTATAGGGTGAACAGGGACATACTACAGTGCCGGCCCCACCTCACACACAGAACCAACACAGAGGAACCAATCCCAGGGATACCAAGATATGTGTAGGCTTAAGAATACTAGCTACAGGTACCTTCCCAAGTGAAACTGGGGATATCATGGGGATCTCACAGGCATCAGCATCCAGGGTACTCCAGCAGTTCCTGGATGCCATGTCAGCACATGCCGGTGAGCACATATAATTCCCCATCACCCATGAGGTGTTGACCAGCAGTATGTGTCTCTTCCACCAAATAGCAAAATACCCTGAGGTAGTGGGTGCTATAGATTGCAAACACATGCACATCAAAGCACTACCCAGTGAGTGGGGTAGGGTCTACATAAACCACAAGGGCTTCCCCTCCATCAACTGCCAGATCATTTGCAAGGCCCAGGGCATTATCTTGAATGTGTGTGCTGGCAGCCCTGGAAGCTATCACAACTCCCACATCTGGCATATGACACAGCTGTACCAGTCATTTGCCAGTGGGGACATCCCATATGGCCACCTAGTGGGGGATGCTGGCTACACACTGGAGCCGTGGCTGATGACACTCCTCAGAAATGCACATACACCTGAACAAGAACTCCATAATGAGGCACACGCACAAACCAGAATCATAATAGACATGTGTTTGGGATGCTCAAGTCATGGTTCCACTGCCTGGACATATCTGGTGGAGCCTTGTAGTACTCTCCAGCTACATGTACACAAATGTTCATAGTAAGTGCTATACTACACAATATGATACTGCAGAAACAGCTGCAGCAGAAACAGCACAGGGCTAGGCCACAAAGCCCCCCCAGTATTTCCAAGGCCATCATGGGAACTGAGGAACTCGAAGGAGGAACCACCTGAGCCTGCCCATGTAGGCAGAAGGAGGTGTGTCCAGTATGCCCAGGCCTTGGCAAAGAGGCAATGCATAGCACACACGCTGACATGGTAGAGACCCAGGGAATGTCACCTCTCTCTTATTCGCACATACAGTAAAAGGAATGCCAGACTTGACACTACCTGTGCTTAACCATGTATAGGGAGTGTGCTATGTGCATCCGACAGTCAGCCCTCCAGCACCGTCCTCAATACTGGCCCAGCCACAAGGTAAGTCACTTTTCCTATCAATTACTGAATGGAGTAGTATGTTTTGTTACTTGTATCTATGGTATGGATGTGAGCATGCAAGGGAATCACGTGGCTGAATGGGATGGCAGCAGATAGTGGACACCTATATGGGCAGCATGAAATCCATAACAAATACTGGTGTCAACAAAGTAGGCAGTACTAGACAAGGTGACAAATCCCACTGCAGTACATGTGGTGGCCCAAATGTGTGTCCATAGGACACACACATGCTTGTCAGTGAGACTCACATACCCACCAACAGTCTCAGCCAGCAGGACAGGTGTAAATGACCATAATGAAAGGCTGGACTAAGGCCTCCAATTAATGGCAATGGAGAACAACCCCCCTCCAGACCTACACAGACAGACTGCAACAGGGCTGGCAGTTGTATGCTAGTTCTGAAAGGTAAGAAGTCTGAAACTGAAATGTAGGTCAATAAAACCTAAGATCTGTACTCCACTGATATATTCCTCCAGTCTGCATGATAGGTCAGAATACAAAATGATGTGGAAGCCAACAGAGTACCTGACTTACCAGTACAGTCATAGCACAGTTTAAAATTGTCAAGTGTGCCCCCCCCCCACAATCCTATGTAGAAATGCAGTAACATGTAAGTGTGAGGAGTAATATCAGTGGAACACAGATTACCTGAACTGGCCCAATCTAAAGAATAGTGTGCCCCTCCCCCACAATCCTATGTAGCAATGCAGTAACATGTAAATGTGAGGAGTAGTATCAGTGGAGCACAGATTACCTGAGCTTGCTCAATCTACAGGATAGTGTGCCCCTCCCCCACAATCCTATGTAGCAATGCAGTAACATGTAAATGTGAGGAGTAGTATCAGTGGAGCACAGATTACCCGAGCTTGCTCAATCTACAGGATAGTGTGCCCCCCCCCCCACAATCCTATGTAGAAATGCAGTAACATGTAAGTGTGAGGAGTAGTATCAGTGGAGCACAGATCACCCAAGATGGCCCACTCTACAGGATAGTGTGCCCCTCTCCCCCGATCCTATGTAGAAATGCAGTAACATGTAAGTGTGAGGAGTAGTATCAGTGGAGCACAGATTACCTGAGCTGGCCCAATCTACAGGATAGTGTGCCCCCCCCCCAATCCTATGTAGAAATGCAGTAACATGTAAGTGTGAGGAGTAGTATCAGTGGAGCACAGATAACCCATGCTGGCCCAATCTACAGGATAGTGTGCCCCTCCCGCACAATCTTATGTAGAAATGCAGTAACATGTAAGTGTAAGGAGATTACCCGAGCTGGCCCAATCTACAAGATAGATTGTTGCATGTGTACAATATGCAGGGGTCTGTGTGTTAGGTTGTTGTGTGTTCAGTATTGACTGGAAGTGGTCAGCATGTAGGCATGGAGGGTTGTGTCTCAGTGGCTTATGGGCAGTATTGTGGTTGACAGGGCCATGTTCCGACAACTGCATTGCAAAACACAATGCTTCTCAGCAATACCCATGTCAGCAGTCAGCCATACTCACTGTCCAGATGTCAATACCTGTAACTGTCTGAAAGATGGATACACACAGTACACAGGTGGAAGTACCCTAGAAAGAGTACATAAAATGTAACTGTCAAATGCACACAATTTTGTAATTGTACATACAGATTAGCAGCACATTAGTTGGCTGTGTAGTATGGAATACTGATGTAGTCTGACCAATCAGTGACAGACCACAAAATGCACAGTTATGTAGTAATGAGAGACTGCCTATGTCCCAGCACAAGGCAGCATAAGGGGAATGTCCCATGTATATCTGTGAGTCACCTGCCAGTAGCTTCCATGTCACACATGCACCCAGCTCACCCCACCATCAGCCACAGGTTTATCACAGTTCATATGCTTGCTTTTGGGAATGAGTGCAGTATGACCTCACTTCTGTATGGGAATACCCACAGAATGCAGCATGCTGAAGAGCTGCCCTATGCAGGTTTGTCCTTAGCTGTAAGCAGCACCCTGCCTGCATCCAGACCAGTGGATCAATATAGACATGAACTATTGCCATTAACACCTTGCACACTTAACCTGTCACCCCAGGGGAATCCACTGGCTTGCAGCCTGGGAATGTAGGAGTGACAGAATGCAGTGGCCTGCTACAGATGGCCTGCGTCACTACCAAATGGCTTACAACCCTCTGTCAAAGGCTTGTGCCTCACCCATAGTGCCAATGTATGGTATCTCATGAGATCACAATTAACAACCTAGCACAGTCAACATAACACAAATGCAAGGCCATGTTGACAAATCCCAGTAGCGTGCCCCCCATGTCCCACTGCATGAACTGTGGACCAATCCATAAATACCGCTGGGATGAAGGGTCAACTATAGGGATACTTCTCAGATATCATTCACATAATGTTAGGAAGAGGATAGAATAACGGAGGGGGTAGTAGATGCATGGGTGCCACGAAGTGTGTGAAGTCTGAAACTCTGATGTGTGCCCATACTACCCCTGCCTGCCAACCCAGTAATGAGTGGCTACAAACCTGCTTGTAAACCACAATGTGAAGGAGAACTGACCAGATATATGAGCCCTGCTTCTCGGTTACCTGGGTGAATCTATACAGCTGAGAGGTATAGCCACAGCAGAATATGGCCATACTGTTAAGTTGATATATGTACAAGAAGGTGCTGGACCATTTACACAGACCCATCAGCAAGTGTCTGTAGTTACCCCTCCAGAATGGCAGGTATGTGCAAGAATGTGTAGGTTGTGGACTACAATACTGGACTCAGCTTCATTCATCTTGTATTTCCCAGTAAATAACTGTGGGCAAATAATTATATCTGTCAGTAGTTGATGACATAATGCAACACAGTGTAAAATAGTACATATGTCTAAATATCTCTGCTAATACCAACCATGTAACATAAGCAGCACAGACAGCAATAGTTACAGTATCCCCCTATCTGTCGCCCATTGTGACTCCATATTGTCAACCTCTCTACAGATATCCTGCAGAAACAGGTTTCTAGCTGTATGTGTAGAACACCAAACCCTGGACTGGAGTACAACCCTACCTGGAATGGATTCAAACACGCAATACCAAAGGTCAAACTGGGCATGCTCCTACACTTAGAGAAATGAAGCCCATGTCTGACAATGCAGTAGACTATACATATCTGTCATTTGCAGATGTCTGTGCACACACATCAAATTGTACACCATTCATGCTTCACACACACATTGGATATGAATACTCATACATATCCAAGGCCAACACACTATAATATGTCAAACATATACACACAGAGATGTGGAAAAGAGAGAGACAGACAGTGACAGGGAGAATTCCATTATGAGGCCTGTCCCACCCACTACACATCCAATTGGCTAATATCACATAATGCGCTCATGTCAATCACTGTACACATTACTTTTGGTTGCCCTCAGCCCTATAGTGTCTGTGGTGCTTGTGATAGTACAAATCAGTATTCATGTAGCATTTGTATACTCGGTCCTGTCACATGTAAAATTGTGTGTGACTGAGTGTGTGTGTGTTTCCAGAGGAATGATTTATAGCCCATTCACGCACACACTGCACTTCCCATTGCCCATGTTAGCACTCCTGCTGATGTCAGTCACCTTGAAATAAACCATCAGCCAAGTCTCAGCCCTATAAGCTCCATGGTGCTTGTGATAACTGTGTAGTACTGTAGTGTAGCAAACTAGTTTGGTAGGAATTCTAATCCTGGTCCTGACAACTGTGATAATGTGTGTGTTTGTGTGTGTGTCTTTGCTGTCACCTGATTTTGTGGTAATTCACGCTTCCTACACTTCCCTCTCCCCTCCTTTAGCACTACAGCTGATGTCACTCACCTTCAAAGATACCTTTGGACAGCTCTCCAACATATAAGCTCTATGGCACTTGTGATAACTGCATAGTGATGTAATACAGCAACCTAGTTAGGTAGGAGTTCTAACCCTAGTCCTGACAACTGTGATAATGTTTGTGTGTGTCTTTGTTGACACCTTGATTTTGTGGTCATTCACACTTCCTACACTTCCCTCTCCTCTCCTTTAGCACTGCAGCTGATGTCACTCACCTTCAAAGATACCTTTGGATAGCTCTCTAACCTATAAGCTTTGTGGCACCTGCAATAATTGCATAGCACTGTAGTACCAATATATAGCTAGGTAAGGGTCTGAAATACTGTACTAGCAAGTGAATGTGTGTGTATCAGCAGTATCCTGTGTGATTGCATAATAACAGGATCCATCGCAGGGTGGGTTTTGTTACATTTGCATATTGAGGACCCATATGTCCCAATGTCACTTTACAAGGCCAACAGTTGTCAAACACCATAGAGGTTGTTGTAGACAATCCACAGCCATAAATGTATATATAGGCAACCACTATAATACCCAGAGATCTCTCTCTACCTAGAGATCATACACACACATGCTTGGCTCTTTCTCTCATCCTTTCTTTCTTTCCCACTGTCTGTCTCTCCCTCTCTCCCTCTCTGGTAGATGTGGAAAATGCATTTGTTTTGCAAAGGCAGGAGCTTGACATCATAGGCTGGAAGCCTCTGCATCACACCTGAAAGACATAAACAGGGTAAAACACATCACAGGACATCAGACATTGTTCATAGTTCTTTACAGAGACAGTTCACTAGCAATGAGTATTAGTAGCCACAACATTACATCAAATAATACTCCAGCACTGAGCAGAATTGCATGGACATGCATAGCATTATGTCTAAGTAGGCAGTTTGCACCTGATTAATGGTGAAGGTAGGGGTGCATGTGGTGTGTATATCCTTCTATACTGATGTTGAGCCAGGGGGTGATGTTTGTCCTAAACATGTCTGAAACAGGTCAGCTTTAGCTATACTGTGTGTGTATGTGCTGTGGCTGACCTCCATTACAGGGTGGGTTGGATAGTTGCCTGTGAGACCACAGACATATGTGGGGATGGCCTTCTGATTGCCCACAGTGGATGTGTCCTATTTGTACTCATACTCAGCATTACATTAATGCACCTGTGGCCTACTATGCTCAATCAGGTACAGGTTGACATGCTGCCCAGATGGCGATGGCTCACATGCGGTGGTGGAATGAAGAAGTACATGGGAATATGAAGAGAAAGGTGTTGTCAAAGGAGAAGTGGGATTAACAGATAGATGTAGACAAGACATGAGTATAAAAAGATGGGGTGCCTGACAAAGACAGTGTTGGACATGGCTATGGATGTGGAGTCTGACATACAGATGTGGAGTCTGGGGCTGTATGTAATGTTGGACAGCATGGATGGCATATAGGGCCTGTAGCTATTGGCTAGACAGAGGCACATAGATATGAAGGATGTGCAGCACAAAAGGGTGATAAAGGAATATAGGTGAAGCATACAAGCTAGGAGTGTGTTTAGAAAATATGGCAACATAATTTTGATGAACTGTTCCATGAGGAAAATGGGGGAGGGAGGGAAGGTTGGCTGAGGTGGGTATGGTTAATCAGGAGGTGCAACAGATTATCAAGGAGAATGTAAGGATAGGTACGAGGGGGTTTAACAGTGGAAACGCTATTGTTCAAGGTGACATACCTGTGGATGCCTGGAGGTGTTTCTGAGACCTGGCAGTGGTATTTTGAACTGGATTGTTTACTATAATCTTGGAAAGTGAGAGGATGTGTGAGATGTTGGTGAATATGTATGGGTACTGCTTATCACAAGGGTGGTCTGCAGAGCTATAGTAACAAGTGAGGGATAGCATTGATCGGTCACAGGATGAGGTAATGGTAAAGGGTGGTGGCAGCTAGGTTGAGAACATAGTGATGATTGATGATTTGCAGTATGGTTTCATGCCAGGTAAGAGCATTACAGATGCATGTTGATCCACAAGTGTTGATGGAGCTCTGCACTGAGGCTGAGATGCAACTGCATTGTGTCTATGTGCACTTACAGAGAGCATATGACAGGCTGCCTGGAGAGTAAATTTGGGTAGTGTATGTGGAGGTCAGGGGTGCCAGAAGAGTCTGTCAGACACCACGAGATATGTAGGAGGCTAGTGTGACAGCAGTGATTTCTGGTTTTGACATGGCAGGTGGATTTAAGGTGGAGATGGGAGTACATCAGGGTTCAGCTGTGTGTCCTTTCACATTTGCAGTGATGAGAGACAGGTTGACAGACATGATCAGACAGCCCCTGTTGACTGTGCAGTTTGCAGATGACATTGTGGTCTCCAGTGAGATTAGAGGACATGTTTGGGAGACCCTGGGGAGGTGGAGTTATGTTGCAGAGCGGGGAGGAATGATGGTCAGCAGGACTAAGTAAGAATACATGTGTGTGAATGGGGTGAGGGATAGAGGAATGGTGACAATGTAGGACGTACAGTTTGGAAGGTGGATAGGTCTAACTACTTGGGAACACCAGTTCAGAGTCATAGGCAGTGTGGTGGAGAGGTGTACGAGAGAGTACAGGCAGGTTGTGTGTGGTGGGAAGGGGTGTCAGGAGTTATTTGTAACAGACAAGTACCGTTAAGAGTGATTTGTAAAGTCTACAGGAGGGTAGTGTGACTGGCTACATTATATTGGTTGCAGACAGTAGGATTGTTCAGACAGGCAGGATTCAGAGCTGGACACAGCAGAGTGTGGGATGTTCACATTTGCACTGTGTGTGACAGGGGGGATAGGATTAGACCTACACCAGCTACTTTCTCAGTTTATAACAGCAATATCTCCATCCTGGACCTGTGTTTAGGCCTCTGTCCATGAGTATGTCAAACTTTGTCCGTATATCATGCAGTCAGAGGCATAGAGATATAGTATATCATTACTTAGTGATGTAATTTGTAATATCTCAGTTAAGTATCAGACTGCCAGACATTTTATGTGTAAGAGACCTTATATATGATGACAAGTCCTGGACATTCTTTAGGAGTAGGTACAGTTGGGAGGTCTTTGTACTTCTGACTATTGTTGACAGACTGTCAGAATTGTGTAGCAGTGCATTGTGAATATGTTATTTTTTGGAGGGGGGGTACACATAAGTGTTATATTTCCTTTTCTATCTGCCTTTGCATGTGGAGCCAGTTTCTGGTGCTCTATCAAGTGTTACATTTTTGTAGGTAAGACTGTGACATGCCCCATAACACAGTTAGGCATCATACTACACTGTGTATT